>NW_014569550.1:1316302-1383694 GCF_001313835.1 Polistes canadensis
AAAAGGCCACGAAATTTTATATACGTCTGTTGGTTTTCATTTTGTCGAAGAAAGAAATGGAAAGGAATATATATATATATATATATATATATATATAGAGAGAGAGAGAGAGAGAGAGAGAGAGAGGAATACGCGCCCCATCGTCTCTTTTACGTTATTTCCAAGAGATGATAAAATTTCCTTCGCTACTGAGGCGTTTGCCACGCTCGAATCGACTCGCCTGAGAAAAGTTTACGACGCTCTGATGAACAATTTACAAAATTTCACGAGCTTTCTCTCTCTCTCTTTCACTCATTCTCGTTCTCTTTTTTCTGCTCCTTCCATCCTTCCTCTCCATTTTTCACCATAAGTCACTGGAAATGTCGACGCTCGCAAGGGAATTGGAGTTTTACGTGGTACGGATGAAATATCGATGATTCCCCAACATCCAAAGAATTTATTTTCACGGTGAGCTCTCTTAGAGTGTGTTTAATAGTTGATAACGTTAAGGGCGCTCGACTTAATTCGACTTTTCGCGTTAATGGACCTCGAACATCGTTTGCTTTTAAATGAGAGAGAGAGAGAGAGAGAGAGAGAGAAAGAAAGAAACAGAGAGAAAAGATACACTCGTGCGATGCACAGTTACGATTTAATTTGCATATCATTCGTAAAAGATACGTAAACGCGTGAATAAACGTAGGTACAATTTTTTCCATTTATCGTCTCTCACATCCGTGCTGACTTAACAAATTTACCTGTACGTCGTCATTTTTTTCCTTTTCATTTTTTACAAGATCTCAGCACAATTTTGTTTTTTTGAAATTTGTTGCGAACCGAGAAATTACTTGAAACCAATCATTAGAGATATTTTTCTATTTTTGTTCACACAATAGCGAATATTTTTCATATTCGATTTCATTTTCGTCATATTCGAACGTATTTACCTGTAAATACGTATAAACAACTTGATTTAAATTAACGAGCTTACATATGGTATTAATTGATATTTTATCCATATTTACATACAGGTAGAGAACCTTGCAGTCAAATTGTTAATGATTTATGTCGGCAAGTTTGTAATACGTAATTAAATATATACTCTCATCAGACAAAACAAAAATGGGGTGAAACGTAGGATTATTTCAATAAGGTGAACCTTTTTTTCTTCCTCTTTTTGACAAAAACGAGTTCGTTTATGGTATTTACAAATTTCGGAATGTTCCTTTTATTCATCGTAACCTCTTTTCCTTTTTTTCATCTACTTTACTTTTGTCGTTTCTCATAATCTTACAGATCGTTCCTCTTCTTTTTTCATTTCTATCGGTAAGATATATAGATACCCACTAAACTTCCCTGTCCTTCCCATCAATTTCGTTTTGTAAGAATCGCGGAAGTGTCCAGAATCTCACGGCCATCGTCGTTTGCCAAACGCCCGCAGGCCCGATCTTTTTGTAAGTCCGGTATAGCTTCTTTCTCACAAGCATCCCGTTTGCGTTTAAAGAATCGTCTCCTACGAGGGTCATTCGTCAGCTCGTAGAACCACCCAGGGAACGATTCAACGCTCTGCGAACTGAGCGTATCGACGAATCGCTCGATAACACGCCAGATTCTCCTTCACCTGTGAGCTTTTATCACGGAAACTAATAAAAATTGAATTGGGATGGCACTATTTTCTTCTTTCACAAGACAGGACCTACCTTTCTACGCTCATGGGACTATCTCCTTTTGATACATACTGCAAATATTCTTTGAATATTTTAAATGACGTTGACTGTTCCGACTTTTTCAATGGCCAGTTATTTCGAGCATGAATTCAATCAGATTACGTTTAAAAATAAATAAGATTCGTAATATGGCAAGGTCGTGTATACAATTGGTAAGATAATAATGTAAATATATATTTTATATAATTAACGAAATTAAACAAATTATTAAAGATGTTTCATCGAAACGTTAATCATTTTTCAATTTTCTAAGTAGCTAGTTTTTTAGTAATTTTCTTTATAGCTAGTTAATATGTCATTAATTAGCATTATTGATTTTTTATGTATATTATTTATTTCGTTTGTGTACATTTTCTTAAATATAAGTTCTTCAATTAATTATGATAAAAAAAAAAAACAAAACAAATTGGTACAGACGTTTCCACAATTTTTTCTTTCATAATTATCCAAGAATATATACTTAGACATAGGATAAAAGATTTCTTTGTATGGTAATGCCTAACCAATTTTACGGTCTTGCTATATCATGGTCTCTGGTATAATAGAAATTTTATAAACCTAGAAATGTCTACTTATACTTTATTATTATCTTCGTATATCCTTAAGCTTTTTGAAATGGAAATATATATATATATATATATCTTCTTATATACTTATCTATCCATGCGTTTATCAACAAATAACTTACAATTGTCTTTCTTGAGAAATAGAGAAAGAAAGAGGATTTGTCAAGAGAGAATACGCATCAAAATCTTTGAATTTATTCGGATAGGATATCACTGAGAACAAATTTTTCAATATTTATTGTAAATACATACGATCGAGTAATTGCACACAACGAATATATAAGTATATGTATATACTGGGACATTATGTAACACTAAGAGTCTCCCTATAATTGATGATACAAATTCTACATAAAAATATTAAGGAAATGAATAGTGATCCCAAAATAGTTTCAAATTATTTGGAGAAAGGTTGATACAAAATATGAAAAAAAAAAAAAAACTTGTTTGACTTTTGCATTAAATAACGAAGTACCTTTTTTCTCAATCCAATATATATGCGTATGGAAAATTTGTAACGATTTTAAAATATTGAATAATTTTCCAATTCGATAAAGCGACTTTCGGAACATACATATATATATATATATATATATATATATATATATAGGGTCTTTCACCTAACTCGACTACCTAAAATATCTCGTTTATTTCGTACGGTAGAAAAAAAAATGTCAAAGGAAAAAAATATTCTGTTCGAGGGTGATGACATAGTGATGGGCCGAACTTTTTTGTCTAGGTCAGTTTTTTCGAGATATCAAGGTCATCGTATTTTATTTTAATGGGACTACATATTTATACTAGCAAAAACAAAAGTACGCTTCCAATAATTTCAGGGCCGTAACAAATTTTTCTTGGCATCATGAGAAATTTGAAATTACTGGGAAGGTAAATAACTGTTCAGTAGCCAACCAGGATATTAAAGCAAAAAGGTTATCGATAGTATGCAGAGTACACTTACCTAAAGCGAGTAATAAGCAATCAGGGAGTTCCGAACTCTAATTGTTTGGCTAACATCGACGTGGGAAACGAGCGATCTGTTCGGTTTCGAGCCAACTTCGTGCTTGACTGCGTATAATAACGTTGAGTTTTCATTCAGTATCAGCTATTTTTCGTCGTTTGTTCTATAATGATCGTTAAACTAAGTTAGAAATCAATTCATTTTATTTTAAACATCTAACATAATAACAATGCATGAAAGTTTACATGTATCTATATGTAAATGATAATTATATGACTAATTTTAAGTTACATACAAACTTTTAGAAATGATAAAGGAGATCATTATGAAGAAATTCTAATTAGGAACTCGTGTCTAGAAACGTTCTATTTGATAATTACAGAACTTCATTTGTGTTTTCTAAATGTTCTCTCTCTAATCACTGTTATTACTCTAACAAAAAGTATACTGGCAAATCATTATTATGTCTTTACCGTTAATCCAATAGATTTTTTTCTTTTAGAGACAAATCGAAGAAGCTTTTTATCGAATCAGAAAAGTATCTGGTAACAAAGATCACAATTTTCTATGATTTGTCTGGAATATATTTGAAATTTTCAATCGATGCTATAATGTTTCTATCAATATTACTGATAAATAGTTTCAACAATTTTTGTATTAAATATTTAATGAATTAGAACAGATTTTACGTTACAAAACGAAACGTTTCTAGCATGTGTTCCTATATAAAAATCGTTTATAATAATCAATCTTTTATCATTCGCAAAAAGCTTCTAACGTTGTTACAAAATGATTCTCTCTACATTTATATAGAAATAGTATATACTCTCATATAGATCGTCTACTACTATTGTAGGTGGTAAGACTCTTCCGACATTTTCGGATGGTATACCCGTTCTATGGAATGGAAATCACGAGTAGATTACTTATCTAAAGCGCGTCTACTTGCGGAAATTGAAAGTGCTTAAAGCCATAGTACGTTATCGAACTTGTACGAAGCTTCTGCTGTCAACGCGTACCTACTTATTTACTTACCAGATTATAAACCCGAAATACAGACAGGTTCGTTTATGAGAACTCGATTTTCGTCTCTAACTCATTGAATTATTTCCCCAGCTTTTATGATTTCTCCATTTTCACGAGGTAACATCTATACCTATTTACATATTTATGTATTTATTTATCTACGGTAGGCGGGTAAAAGAGTATCAATCAAAATTTAGGCCAAGTTATTTTCGGAAAACTACCACCGACTATCTATAAACTGAAATTGAATCAATCTTGTTTATAGATTTTTATGATTATTTTTATTTAATATTTTTTATTTTTTATTGTTATTTCACAAGAATAAATTGTCTAATGACTCTTTTATCACACAACGAATAATACAATTAATATTATTTTAAAATTAATTATTTTATTTTAAATTTCGAGGTAGAAAGTTTTAATAATTGTAATTACATGATTACATACTTTATCTGTACATTAAATAATATTTCAACATAATATGTAACGCATAATAAAGAATTCACGTTAACGTCATAGCGTAAGTATATAAAATTAACATAACTTTCAAGTGGTGTTAATTAACCAAGAAAGTTCGTCCTGTTTCTATTACATATATAACTCGCTTATACATTTATTTTTATTGATTATAACGTCACGAACTCTCTTGATTTTCTGATATAATAAGTAAATGTATATCAAATATTATAACAACGTATGAACTTTCTCATGGTTATTCAATTTTAATAAAGAATATATAAATTAACTAATCACGAAAATGTGTTCGTACAGTTTTAATCATAAAAAAAAGAGAGAGAGAGATAAATGATACATAAACCGAGAAACGGCAAGGATCTTTCTTGGTTACCTTATATTTCGCGACTTTACAAACGAAATTATTTGTTTTCAATAATATACAATATCTTATATCTAACTTTTTATCGCGAAGACTTGGCTCGTTTCTGATTATTACGAACAAAAGAAAAATTCTAGACGTGATTCAATAATAAAGGATCGAGACTACCGTTTAAAAATAGAAAAAAGGAAAAAAGAGAAAGAAAGAGATAGAGAAGAGGGGGGATGCAAGTGGGGGGGGGGAATAAAAAAGAAAGTAAGTTCGTACAGAGTCGCTTTTTATTATTCGCTAAGGATTCATTGTGCTCGTTCGAACGTTGCAAAGTATTCGTTGACCTCGTTCAAGCATACTTTCATCTTTATTCGCGATAATACTTTTTTTCCATCCCACTCAATGCTGCGAATTAAAGAGCACTGTTCGGAGAGCATCCGAGCTTTCGTTCTCTTCTTGGTAGCTTTTGCCTGGTATAATACATTTCTGGCTTGTTTTCTAGAAGCTTTATTGGTCGAGCAAAATTATTGAAGTCACGTTCATTTTTTTATTTTTTTTTTTTTTTTTACTTTTTTATCTTTTTGCTCATTTTTTCTTATTCTATTCGACTTTTCATCTTTTATTTCAGTTTATAGGTAACCCCAGTTCTTTTATTAAGTAACCAGTTTATAACGGAAAAAGCTATTATTTTTCTTCTGTATGTCTGTCTGCCTTTCTCTTTTTTTCTTTCTTTATATATATTACATTTTTATTTATTTATTTGCTTTTTCTTCTTTTTTTTTTTCTTTTTTTATTCGTTTCATATTACTTTACAAATACCTTTCCAAAATGACGTTTCAATATTTCTCTCATAAGGATCTAATTTTATTTTTTTTTTCAATATACGATAATTATTATTACTGTAATGTATTAATTAAACACTTATTCATAGATCGTCAAGAGAATTAATCAACAAATTTGTTTTTCTTTTGGTTTTCTCATGAATCAGATACTTGAAAAGTTTTGTCAGTGTCAACGGGCAAAATCTACCGCATACATTTTATATCTTGAAAACGTGGAAACTATTGGAAAAGTATGAGATCACGAAACTTATAATCTTCGCCATAGTTTCCACCTCACGCCAATGGTTTTTAATCTATCGTGGATTTTCGTTCTTGTACGTATGTTTTCTCTCTAACATTCGTTTTCGAGATTATTGTGTTGTTATCTCTTCTTTTCTTTCTGTCTGTTGCTGTGTGTGTGTTTCTTTTTTCTTTTTTGTATTTCTTGCGAAAATATATTTTCCACGGACACTTGAATACCAATATCAGCAAATATGCTTTTACTTGATTGAATATTTTATCGAACGTTTACTCATTTATATAATATCACTTTAAAAGCTTATTGCTTTTAGTCACGTATTTTCATCCTACCTAACTTACACAATCGATATTTTTTCAAAGGAGAATTGTAATAGTATTAAAAAAAAACATTTCTTTATAAAAGGTTATATTACAAAATTGTGAAAATAATGGCTAATTAAAAAACATCGATAAACATTATTAAAATTTTGCAAAGTATTAGCGTGGAATTAATAATCGAATTAAACATATTACACAAATACAATCGGTGATTGATATCGCCTATTGACATAACTACTGACTATAATAAGTGTAAAAATAATTTAACATGATTAATCTAACATTTTCAAATAAAATTAATTTTGTTTTTTTATATTATATATTTTCACACTTATTATTAATAGTCTACATAATCATAATTATCGGCACCAATCATGTTCTCTCTCTCTCATGAAATAATTAATAATATTTTTCTTCGAAGTAATTAACTTTTTTATAACCACGAATTCATATAACCCGTATTAACTGTGTTATACGTTATTTTCAAAGATGACCGAGTAGTAATAAGATACCGAAAGGATAGTAAAGAAAAGATAAAAGAAATAGAATGAAAGAGAGGTAACGAGAAAGAAAGAGATAGATAGATAGATAGATAGATAGACAGATAGAGAGAAAGTGGGAAGTAAAAGTCGAAGCTTGGATCGAATTTTCGATGGATCTAGTCGAAGCTCGAACTGACGCTGACTAGGCAGAAACTCACCTTTCTAGATGTAAGCTAGTTCGCACGATGACGGTATCTCAATTTTGAGGTAGAGAGAGAGAGGTTTCCCGGAGGCGTCGATGTACAAAGGCAAGCTAAAATCGAATCTCGAAGTCGAAGGTGGAGTTTAATCCTCGCTTATCTGAAACAACATCTAGTAGTAGATTAATCGATAAGATTCTTGTCTTTTTCTTCTTCCCTTTTCTGTCTATCTATCTATCTATCTATCTTTCTTTTTTTCTTTCTCTATTTTATCTTTTCTCTTCTTTAATCCACCAAAACAGAAGTGAGAGTATATCTTTGGAATATTATACCTTTTGGTAATCTGTTGAAAGTGAAGATTAATATCTATATTCTTTACTAGTTTTATGCTTTCTTGAGTAACTTGTTCAGCAACTTGTAAGGATAACATGATCTTTTTCTTCTTTTTCTTCTTCGTGTTTATACGAAATTAACTAATTTCATTTTATTGTTTTTTCCTTTTTTTTTTATTTTATCGAGCAAAATCGCGAAAGCAATCCAATCGGAACTTTCCTAATTATTATTCCCCGATAGAGATTACCTTTTATCGAATTAATTTTAATCTTATTTCAATTCATTATTATTTATTATGATTATTATTATTATAAAAAGAAATGTTCATTATGAAAGATCCGAGCTTGTCTCTTAATTGGGAATGAATAATTTTTGTAGTGAACAATTTTTCATTCTTTTGTTCTTTTATGTTAGTTTTTTTTAATCTTTTTCATTGTCAGACAAAAATCCAATAGGAACTTTGCTAATTACTATCTCTGATTAAATTTTCTCTTTATCGAGTTCATTTTGATCTTAGATATTTATTCACTTAATTTTACAATTATTCTTATAAAGACATTTTTTTTTCAACGAAAGCTCACAGCCCGTTTCCAATTGAGAACGAAACAAATTCTTTCTTTCGTTATTTTACATATATATATATATATTATTTTTTTCTCCTTTTTTTGCCCTTATCAGAAAAAATCGTGACAGTAATTCAATCTTTAATAAATTCTTCATGTCGACTTAATCTTAATCGTATTTTTATATTTAAGATCATTATCAATATTATCACGATAAGGAAAGGGGGAAAAATTTTTCAGAAAAAAATTAAATATTTTTCAAAAGTTCTGTCCATTAAAATTATAATTTAATAATATCCCATAATATGGTAAAATGGAAAAGACGTTTATCATTCGGAGTAAAGTTATGAATCCTTTGAATACCACGGTTGCACCGGTTTATTATTCTCTGTATCGCGATTGCGTCTCGTTTAGTCCAACGTTTGGACGTGAAAGCACGTAACTAGTTTAGAATATCCTAGAGAATCGTTAATGTATCGCGAGTTCTCTATTCCCCTAACATCTTCCGGCCACTTGGTGTTGGTTGGTTGGTTGGTATCTTCAGTGTACTACCTACTTCCCAAAATGTTCAAGACCTAGCTTACGCGGATTTGTGACGCGAGGTGCATCCACCGGAAATAGTATATAAGCGCAAAGTCCTGTTCCATAGACACGTACCTAATCAGTATTAATCCTTTGAAGGGTCCCATGACCTTTTGAAATACGAATCTCATCGGTAATAAATAATAATAATAATAATAATAATAATAATAATAATAATAATAATAATAATGTTATATTTATTATTGTGATTACGCTCTTTCATTAAAATTAAAATATACAAATAGGAACAAATGTATTTAAGAACAGGAATAAATAATTTACGAAATATTTATAGAAATAAATAAAATGAATGTTCAATCGCGTTTATTAAAATTTGTTCTCTTACAAAAAGTCGAGTAGATAAATGAAAGAATTGGCCTTATTACTAATACGATCGATACAATTGTTTGCGTTGATATTAGTTTTATGTGCAGAGATGTATGGATTAACGGACATTTTCTAAGAACCTTAGGTGTGGACTATTAAGTATCATAAATTCAAGAATGTCAGGTAGGTTAATGTAATTATTCATAATTATGAAGACAAACATTTGGTCGGATATAACTCTACGTTGTTCTAGAATGAATAGTCCGAGAGAGTGATTAACTTTAAGAGATACTGCATGGGGATCTCGTAATTATAATAAATATGTCATTTTATTTTAATTACTTTTCGACATTATCTAAAGTGTAAACGTGTATATTATTAATAAAATAAAATCATTCGTTTCTTTTACATCGTAGTTATATATATATATACATATATATATATATATAAAAAAATAGTTAGAATATTCGTAATAGTTAGATTATCATAAGTTTTCTTTTTCGATAAGGAATAAACTTTTAATTATCATCCATGCAGTTCGATCCTTCCGATAGTCGATCGAGAAATAAACTAGTTCATCGGCTCGTAATAATCATTCCCCAGAATCGATTTAAAATATCTTAAATTGTAAAATAACTTTTAATGAGCCTCCCCGATAGAACCTGGAGAACATTTTCTTTTGAATAGGGACATTCGGTTGGTTCGTTTAATTTTGTGGCTAATAATCATCATCACGATTTGGTAAATGAATCCCTCGAGACTAAGAAAATGTGTGAGAGAGAAAGAGATAGAAATAATCCTTCTAGTGTATGAAGGAATAGATGTCCAGAGAAACGGGGGACCATTGTCTTAATTGAGAGAGGTTAATTCGAGACAGACGAGTTCTACGGGAACTATAGTGATGCAACGCTTACTCGAAACTTGGACAAGTTTCCCATTGCTCGAGAGCGCCAAGTATGCACGCGTATTTGCGACTACGTCTCTTCGTTTCTATATACGTATAATATATATGTATATACATATATGTATATATACGATAAGTGTCTCTAGTATGGAACATACACGATTTTAAAAGCTTGCTAAACAGATATATATCTTACTTCAATAAAAATATACGTTAACACATTATTATAATTAATGATTTTTCTTACGTTAATGGGGTTCATTTTGTAAATGTTTATAAGTATGTTGAAATTATGATTGAAAATGAAATAGATGTTAAAAATGATAGGTTGCAAATATTTATGGTATATATATATGAAATAAATATAAATAAATGTAAATTTGATTGTTTTGTATTAAAAATGGGATATTTATTGAACATTGATGAAATCTGCAATTTAAATAATTCTAATATAGGTATATATGAAATAAATATAAATAAATGTAAATGTGATTGTTTTGTGTAAAAAATATTGGTACATTTATTGAACATTCATGAAATTTGAAATTTAAATAATCGTAAAATAGGTTACTGCGTATAAGAATTTTGAAGCTATGGATTACAAGCAAATATGAATTATTTAAAATTGACAGCGGGAGCAGTTATGAATATTCCTTTGATTCACTATATATTATTATTAGTGTCGATGTAATTTCTATATGACAGACCAAACGATCATTGGAAAATATCCGTACTACATGTAATCCGAACGTATAAATTTTAATTCATAATTTCAATAATTCTTCGTGTCCCATGTTTTATTGTTAAATATCACTTACGTGAATTAATTCGAATAATCTCATTGAATAATTAATTGTATTTAAGTTATTTAATTTTAGAAAATTTTAAAACGAGAAATATTTTTACATTAACTAACAATAAGCCACTTTCATTATTACTCTTTCTCTTTCATTTTGCTTTTCTTTTTCATTCGTTTTGCCTTGTTGGAAAGTACCCTTTTGCGCGACGAGTACTCTCATTGCATAATGTACTCGCCAAAAGGGGTTACTAAGGAGTCCATGGAGGGGATGAAACTGCGTTACGTACCCGACGAGGCACGATCTTAAGTATCGGAAACTTCGACGAGAGAAGAAATTGTTGGATAAAATTTGAGAAAGAAAGAAAAAGCAAAAAAAGAAGAGCCACGGTTAAGAAGATAGTTACTTACTTACTTTCTTTCTTTATTTATTTATTTTGTTTTGTTTTGTTTTTTTTTCTCTCTATTTCACGTAAAAAACAAACAATAAGGAAAAAAAAATTATTTCTTCAATAATTTCTTATTGAATTTGTTTTTTAAAATAAAGATAAATTAAACAACAAAAAAGAACATATATATAGCATAGTTGGCTTGCTTGTTTTATTGTCTATCTTAAAATTACTTTCTAAACTAAACGGTTAAAATTTTAATATTAACGCAATACGTAATTAAGCTTATCCAATAGTTATTTTTAAATAAAGTACACCGTATCACAAACGGAGACAAATTATTCTGTTAATTATTTCTTGGAATTATCTTTTTTTTTTGTTTTAGGATATAATATGTGGATCACTCATTCGTTAAATCAAAGAACTCTTGTTTTAACAAAAAGTAAACAAAATTAATAAAACCACACACGTGTGTTGTATTATTTATTATTCAACACAGCTATATTTTATATATTAAGCTTAATATTAATATTATAATATTAATTATATTAATGAAATTTATTTTAAATATAAAAATTTAAGTATTAATTATATATATATATATATATATAGGTGCTTTGATAGGAAAATTTCAAGCAATTCTTAAATGGAATAATTCGCTTTAGCTTATGAATTGTTTAAATGGCTATCAATGGAGTACAACAACGCAATAGATATAATAATTAGACTGGCATATATAATTAAATTGAATGACTATTATTTTAATTCAAGCGAGAGTCAGAGACAAATCGAACCAAGCTAACTATCGTAATTCTCGATGAAATATCTTCATAAATTTCAAGAACTGAATTCATTCTATTATCTTTATTGTAGAAAATTATCTGCAGTAAAACATTGTTTCATTTTAATTAGGATGATATTTCATTTGTAAGCCGATTTTGTCTAAAGGATGTTCAAAACTAACTGGCAATAATTTCGGTGCTGGTAACTTCGTGAATTATATCTACGAATTTTCATTACTTTTTGTTTGTTAATTAATAATACGAATAGAAAAACCATATGTTACACTATAATGTCAAATCTCAACCAAAAATTGGAAATTATGCACACCACGGGAGAAACTTATTTAGGATAAAGGAAATGTATATGTTTACTTAGCAAGTCGACATCACTTGAAAGGTCTATCGGCCGGATGTTTCTTCGCACCAACACATCTCGAATAAAATCTCTAGGTTTGTTTACCAGTTTTATCACCTTCAAAAATGTGCTATGATATCTCCTCTGCATCTTTGGATACGATTCTCATGGTTCGAACAGTATCGAAAGATATGCCGCTCGGTTCATTTCTTACACTACACGTTACGTTTTTACGTAACCTTATTGAAAAAATAATTTTATAGAAAGCTGTCATCTTATCTATTCTCATGTTATTCTCTGTTGTTCTACACGGGGATTGAGAAAGAACAGGTTATTTTCTTACTAGACATTTCGCACGAACGAGATAGATATTCCTCGAAACAACGGAAATTCCATAAGCAGTGAAATTGGAGAAAATATTATTCACGAGTTTCTGTTTCGAAAAGAAATATCAGTAAGATTCTCCTCATTTTTCTGTCTTCTTTCTGTCTTCGCTCTCTCTCTCTTTCTCTCTCTCTTCGGATAATATTTATTCGCTGGAGAAGATTTCTTTTTTTTGTCTTCTTTTCTAACGTAAAAACAACTCATCATCGATAGGATCCATCAATAAAGATAATCTTCCCTTATATGTTCACTTTTCTTATGTTCTTTCTCATTTTTTTTCTCTGTTTCTCATCATTTTCATATTAATTTACAATTATATAGATTATATTTTCTTTTTTATTAGATTCTATAAGAAATCAAATGTTTTATATGTATGTGTATATGTTACCGTCAAAGCCGGAAATCAGTCATTGCTAGTAATTCCTCGCCATGGTGTTCTACGCGTAGACAAAAGAGTGTACTTAAAATTAATATAAAAATCATTAAAATCCATTTGCAAAAAGTATAAAAAATATTTACCGAAACTTTTCAAAGAAATTGCAAAGATTCACAATTTACAGTATTGCATTCTCTGACATTTCCTGAACTTTAAATGCTAAATTTATAAATCCATATGGTATTCTACGCGTAGACAAAAGAGTGTACTTTAATTTAATATAAGTTTTATTAAAATTTATTCACTTTTAGCATAAAAAATATTGACCATATTTTCAATACTGAAGATACCTAGATTATTAAACACTAGTCTATATAGAATTAGTATTTGATTACGTGTGATAAGATAAGGTGTTTAGGATCAAATTGTATTGTAATATGTTAAGTTTTATTTAAATGTATGACTCTGTAAAAAAGATAATATGTGTTGACACGTGAACTGTAAATGATCAAGTTGCTGATGAAGTCCCCAGTAAGGGACGAAACGTACAACTAGTTCAAATTAATTGTTCATAAGATTTATTAACCGTCTATAACTCCCTTTGAGACTTATATATTAATAACATATTTGTGGACAAGAATATTGATAATTAAACTATTTGAAATATTTGAAATCAAATATATGATATAAATTTATATTAGTTAACATATTAATGAAAAATTTGTTGTACACGATATAGTTAACAAAAAAAGGAAATAAAATATTTCGACATCATTTCTTAAGCTAAAAGATACCAAGTTTTTTCACGCTTCATGGAAAAATTGCGAAATTCTCGGTTCTCATGTTTGCTAGTTCAAACGAAAATAAGAGAGAAACAGACAGAGCGAGAGAAAAAGAGAAAGAAAGAGAAAGAATATCACGCATCACCACAACGTCACGGATGTCAGTTTAAATTCTAAAAAAGAGGAAAAGAATTTAAAATATAAAATAGCACGAAGCGAATGATGTCAAGATATATAAAAGCATTAATAATTTTTTTTAATTTTAATTGTTCACCTCTGTAAAGAAAAAAAGAAAAATAGAAAGTGAGAGAGAGAGAGAGAGAGAGAGAGAGAGAGGGAAGGAATATGTACGCATGCTTTTTTGAATTTTTACGAAATTCTTTTTCTCAAAGAGGCTTTAAATATGGAAATGCTTTGACGCATTTGTAAGTATTTCATTTTTCCGCAAGCCGACGAAAAATATTTCTTTCATTTTTGTTTCCATTTCAATTTGCTTTTCCTTATACAAAATTCGTCAATACGAAATATTTGGTATCGTCTGTGAAATACCTTCTCTCAACTAATCCTCAAAAAAAAAAAACGCTGATTTTCCCAAGCCGCAGCTATTAATTTTGTTTTTATTAATTCGCCCTCTTACTTTTCGTGGTTTAGCAAAAGGTAGTTTAACGAGCGAACCCTCTTGGATTATTTCAAATACGTGACTGTGTATGTATCTCTTTTATTTTTTTATGACTAATTAAAAATGTCCATTTTGCCGAGCACCATATAGTGGAAAATATGTTTTTCATATTACCTACCAAAAAGGATTTAGAATAATGTTTAACGAAACTATGTGGACTTATTATACCCAAAATATAATGTTACTTGGATATATTCTTCTTCGAGTAACTCTTTCGAAGAGACTTTTGTTATCTCCTTTTCTCTTCTTCTTACCTTTTCGCAAACATCCTTAACAGCGTTAATGATTTTTTCCTGTGACTTTCCTTAGCTACACTTGCGAAATTATATTTATATAATTTCGTTAACATATATATTTATCTTCTCTCGTTTACGCACAACATTTAAATGCGATTAATTATTTCATTAATACATATATATATATATATGATTAATACAAATGGAACAAATGTGATAGCTTTGTTTTGTGTTATAGAAGTTAATTAAACGAAGAATCCAAAGCAATGAAATAAACAATAAAAATCGTCGAGATTCGATTCAGGTGATTGAACAAACCGAAGAGTCGTTTACTCATAAAGAAAAATTAACGGGAGCAATACCAACGACTAGAACCGATCAAAAACAGATGGTATAACAGGCGTATACGTTTTTCTCTGCTTTTTTTTTTATCTGTGCAAAAAGCCAGTGCTTTTCTAATCGGCCGCCGGCGAAATCCGATGTGATGTTAGTTTGCGTTTCGCCGACAAAGAACCGAATTCGTTACTCTTGCTAGAGCCTTGATATATTGCCAAGTGAAAGAGATGGCAATGGCGAGACGTTCGTTTATCAGCCTACTACTGAAAAAGAAAGAGAGAGAGAAAGACATATTCATTACTTTTCTTTAATGATTTTTGAATAATCAATTTAGGAAAGTTAAGAAGGTTAACACTAAATCTACCGAAACAGTTAATTTGTATTTGTATATATACTTAACCAGTCAAATTTCCGGTCTTTAAAATAAAATTCTATATATATATATTAGAATTTAATATTATAATAATTAATTTGTTACAGGTTTAAATAACAAATATAAGAATTTTTAAATAATTGAAAATAGCAATAATTAAAGAGACGTTGAATTATCAGTCTTTTACTGAAAAAAAAAAAGAGAGAGAGAAAGATAGATATTCTATTTCTTTTCTTGAATGATTTTGGGTTAATCAATTTACGAGGGTTTTTACAAGGTATTAAAAAAATTAAACCTCGAAGAAATATTTTATGTATGACTGTTTAAATTGTAACCGGTCAAATGACCGATCTTTAAAAAAAAAGAATTATATTTCTTTACAATTTAAGAAAATCTACAATATAGTAAAGGATTAAATAATATATGAAACAATTTATATATAAGTGAAATATTACCAAGTGAAAAATAGCAGTGATGAGAGGTTGGCTTATCAATTAAACTACCGAGAGAAAGAGAGAATGAGAAAAGGGGAGATAGAAAAATTCATTTCTTTTCTGCAGATGATTTTAGATTATTCAGTTTATGAGAGTTTCTATATATAATAATAGCTGAATGAAAGATATTAATACTAAACCTGTCAAAAGCAGTTTATATATATTTATTTTTATTTGAACTGGTTGAATTACTTGTTTTTAAAAATATGTTATATATTTTACAATTAAATGAAGATAATAATTATTTTACATATACTAAACAATATTTATAATTATCATGATCGTAAAGTCAATTAATTAAAAGTAATAACATCGAACGCAGTATTGTAATTAAAAATAGAAAACCTATCATTTGACCATTCGTTTAGTGAAAAAAATGACCAATATTATTGGCTGATATTGCTTTTTTTAATTTGGGGTATCTTTCTTTCTACCTTATATGTATATATATATATATATTGTATATATTATACATTATATAGCTTGTTTCTATCTGACGATTACTTGAATATTTTGCTGAACAAAAAGGAAAAAAGAAAATATTTAGAAAGACTCAATTTACGGTTTGCTCCGAGCAGCTCTCACGATCGCATTTGCATTATTAAACATCGTCACGCGCAAAGTTCATTAGCAATTAATCACAGCGTAGAATTTATAATTTAATCCTCCCTCTACATAGGGGCCTGCATTATTGATAAATAATGCCGCATTATGCGTAAAACGTATTTAACTGTAAAAGCGAATGATCATCGGACATTTAATCCATATATATTCCAAATTTATATCTACATATGCGTACTCTATATATTTTTATTTATCGTATTAAAATAAATATTATTTAAAAAGAATATATTAAATGATATAAAAAAAAAAAATTCTCAATAATGTTTTTTTACAAGAAAAAGTTCACTTATTTTCGATAAGAGGTCAAAGGTTGAAGGGTAAATAGGTGAAGTGTTCACAGAAGAAAAAAAGAAAAGAGCCATTGTTTCTACTTTCTTGGAGCAATAATAAAGCGACGGCGAGTTGGCAGTTGGTGGAAGAAGACGTTATAAGCTTTTGGGGGTGACGTCATAACGAGACTTGTTTCGAAACTACGAAAAGACGATGATTCGTACGACTTTAACGTTACTTTTTTCCTCTTCTATGGCTATGAAACGTTTCCACGAGCATTTTCTTCTTTCTTTCCGTCATTCTTTACGAGTTTCGTTTTTCTCTGTTTTTTTTTACTTTCCTTTTCTTTTCTTTTCTTTTCTTTTCTTTTCTTTCCTCTACTCTTCTTTTCCGTTCTCTTTACTCTTTTTTTTTGGGAAAAAGGGGGAAAAATGCACGCGTCGTTAATGTTATCCACGACGTATCACGAAGTGATACTATTATTTTCAGTGAATTCGCGGATAACCGTATCCTATTTTTCATTTTCGTTTTCTTCCTCTTTACTCTCCTCTTTTTCCTTTATTCTTTTTCTCATTTCGTTCTTTGAAAAATCAGCTTGATAGATTTCAAAGGTTTTTAGAAGGGTGCTGCTGCGTTAGCCAGGACGCCCGTCAAAAAAATCTATCTGACATGTTTCAACTTTTAACTCGAAACTGTGGAACGACAGAAGGGATTGTTTGCTGGTGGTTATGGTTGCAATAGTGATGGTGGGGTACTGGTGTTTTAGAAACTGCAAGGATATTCGTGACAGTAGAGACTTTTCGAATTCTTTTTTAAATCCGACGATTTAGATGAAACTTATCGGGAAAAGAATATTCTACAATATTATATTTGTGTTTTAACCTTAGAAAAGAAACTAATGAAAAATATTTGGTGACATTGATATTAGTTAATAATTGAATAAAAAATGATTTATATCTTTGTGCGTCTGTCCTTCGTATTTTTTTTTCTGATTAAGTGTAAGGTGGGAGAGTAATTCTTCGATCAAGAGAGAATAACACAGTTTGTCGAATAAATTCTTTATCTATGGAAAAATTTGTCTTTCTGAAACAAAAAATAATAGAAAAGAAGAGAAGAGAAGAGTTATAAAAAGATAAAGAACAGAATAGAAAAGGCTTTGAATGAGCCGTACGTTTGCTTTTTAAACGTAACCGGCAGAAGAAACGCTCCACTTTACTCCTTTACAATCTTCTTCTCTTCTTTCTACGTAACAAGGACGCTTGAACATCCGGCCGGAATGTCTCGTATAGAATAATTATCACTGTACACGGGCGTTTGAAAATATAAGGGTTGAAGTCTGCTCGTGACACCGCCAGCGTGTACGAAGAAAGTTTCTCCACGTAGATAGAAATAGAGAAGAGAGAGAGAGAAACAGAGAAAGAGAGAGAGAGAGTGCATTTACATGACTATGTACTATCTACATACGTACGTACGTATGCAAGGACGATGAGAACTAAAGGGAAAACGGGAGAGAGAGAGAGAGAGAGACAGACAGATAGATAGAGAGAGATATTCTCTATTCTCTCCAAGTTTAGCGCATTAGAAAACTTGTTTGTTCTACATCGACGAAGAGAATGAGGAGGAAGACACGCTGCCGAGAAATTATACCAAGTGAGCTTGGAAAATTGGTTTTAGGGACTCTCTGACCTTATTTCGTCAAATTTTCTCTTCACCAAAAACGACGATGGGAAGGAAGGAAGGAAGGAAGGAAGGAAGGAAGGAAGGAAGGAAGATGCGTAGGAAAATTTGAGCAAGATAAACGTGGATATAAACTAAAAGAGAAACAACAATCTTATTTTTTTATTCGTAAACAATATTTTTCTCACATACGGTAGTATTCGTACTCGTGCGCTCATTGTAAATTTTAAATAATTCATATTTGCTTGTAATGTGTTAAACTTCAAAATTCCTTTACACGAAAACCTATTTTAGAATGATTCAAATCGATATCAATTTTGTTGCACAATTACACACACACATTTTCTTGCTACATAAATATAATTTTATTTAAATTATTAACAATCGGTATCACAAGAATATATTTGTACCAACGTAAAATGTAATAAAAGTACAATAATTGTTTTAATAAATGTTAATAGTTGATGCTTTGATCGTTTTGACACGATTAGGCATATCTTGTGAAATTAATATTTTTATCGGTTAAATTAAATTACATTTCTCTTATAATAAAATTTATATTCATTTAAATAATCTTAAAATATGTTTCTACGTATAAGAATTTTGAAAAAATAATATTACAAGAAAATATTGATTGTTTTAAATTGACAGTGGGCGTACGCGAATACACTTGTGATTTATTATATATTACGTACATACATACATACACACCCACCCACACACATATAGTATTATCGTTTTGGATAGAATCAGCTGTTTAATTTCGATCAATCTATACGTTTTCTTCGGTACATACCTACGGAATTACTGATGTCCGGAGTTCGCGGAAATTTTTTCATCCTCCTCGAGACGCCCTCGACGAGGTTCGGCGTCGTGATTCGAGGACCTTCGAGATCGATTACTCGGTACTCTCGAAATTCGATGCGACGGCGGCCGAAGAGAAGGTTTGAGGGTGGAATGAGTGGTAGGTAGAGAGAAAGATGGAAGGGAAGAGTTGGGGGAGGATAGCGATGGGGTTCGGGGGATTGGTGGTTGGTGGTGGTTGGGGGTTGGATGGTTGGGGAGGAGGAGGGATGAAGGGGGCAGGGGTCTGCCGGTTGTGCGGTGATTTTGCGCCTTTAATATCCAGTTTAAATATTCATGAGGTAGACGAGTGGTGCGAGGATTTGGTACACACCAACAGAGGGCTCAACGGGTATCCTTCGCCCTTGGATACTGGAGCCTCAAACGTGTTCCGCTCGGTTAAGGTACAACGGATATATATCAAGCGACGGATGCTGCAACACCCATGCTCTTTATCTTTCTCGGTCATTCTCTCTCACACTTGCTTCCTCGTTGTGCGCTCAAACGTATACGTTAGCGAGCAACTTGGTTGCTAGAGAACGTCAAAGAGACTTACGTCTACCTTCGTTCTTAACGCAGAGAACGCAACTTTTTCGAAAAAGATCTTGAAACGTTTATATATATATATATAGTTTGTAGAATGAGACACGATGGAAATAGACGTGATCTCCTTTTGTTCGAAGGAAACTCTTCCAAGGAGTTTGCTTACGCCTTAGTTTCCTGAGTGCTTCCTTCTCCTTTCATTTTTTATCTTCTTTTTTGCATCCTTCTTCTTCTTCCTCTCTCTCTCTCTCTTTCTTCGTCTCTATCTTTCTATCTTTCTTTCCGCGTTTTTATTTTTCTGCATCTTCTTACTAGTTCTTGCTTCATCGTCGTCTGCATCGTCGTTAGAACTTGTAGCCAAGAACGTTTAGTAAAAGAATATGAAAGTCAAGATGAGATACAAAATTAAAAGTTCATAAAAGCGTTTCTACAAGTCATATTAAATCTTTGCACTCTCGACTAAATTTAAATCTAAAGATTTTTTTTTCCCTTTCTTATTTGCGGTCAGTGAAATCGTTTAACCGTTCTAACGTGAAATTAAATGAAATTGTGAGATTGTGAATGTATAAAATCATAATATTATTTTGATATTTTATTATCAGTATTGAGAACGGATTAGACGACGTTTCAAAAAATAAAAGAATACTTGAGTAATCCACGTGGATATTCATGATAATCGTATATCATTTTAGATTCGAATTTGTCCATTTAAGTGTCTTTATTTGTAGATAGATTTTATAAGGACGAACAAACGAAGTTTATCCTTTTGATTGAAGAAATAAAGATCGAAGAGAAAAACGTCAAGTATAATCGAAGAAGAAACTTAACGATAAAGAAAGACAGTAAAACATAGAAAGGAAGAAATATATAATGTAAGTAAGTTGAAAAAATTAAAGGAATATAGGGAAAGAAATATATTATGAAGACTCATAAATCACTATTAAATCTTGAAAGGGTCGGGTACGCAGTTTGTCGAGTAATCTATCAGGACAGTCCAGCTAATATAACGGTCGAGTAATCGCAGTCGATGTACGGTGCGAGTTGCTCGATCGATTCGCGTACTCATATGCGTACACGTGTTTCTGTTAATATATATATATGTGTATGTGTATGGGTAATGACCGGACGACTAGCACCAACAGCAGCAACGTACGGGTGGTCCGTCTGGATTATCGAACCCTTGTTAAATTAATAATCACGCCACATGAGTCCACGAAACGCGATCTCTGACAATTTTCCACTCTGCTTATTTCAAAGTCGCTCGCGCAAGCGTTATTATCAAACGCCTACATTGGCTGGCTTAAACAGAGATCTCTAATATCCGAATACGAGTTGTGGCAGGAAACTCGTAATGCTATACGCGATTAGACATTTTTTTTTTTTATATACGAACATACTACACGTATGTTCGCATTAAACGTCGAAGAGAGAGTGAGAGAGGAAGACTAACGAGCTACAATCGATCGACTAAATTTTCTTTACAATTGTGCTAGCGTTAATCGACTTTTCTCGCTAACGATACGTGCCATTTATATTGTGCTCGATTTTCTCCTACCTCGAAGTAATTGGAAACTTATCTTCCAAAGGAATCGTGTGTTTTGTTTCGCCGGCCCTTTCATCTCGTTTCAAAGATATTTTATGTAGGTGGATAGATATACATATATATATATATATATATATATATATATATATTTATGTATGGATATGTGTGTGTGTGTGTGTAAAAGATATCAAATGTTGGTGGTAGGAAAGAAAGCTTTAGAAATGAGATAAGGTAGCAAATAAAAGAGAAAACGAGACGAAAAGGGAAGAGTAAAGAAGAAAAAGAAAGAAAAAAAGGAAAGAAAGGAAGAAAGGGTGGTGTGAGAATGGAAGGAAGGAAGGAAGGAAGGAAGGAAGAGGTTCGATCGCAAGGGATACCTTTACTTTTCTCTTTCGAACGATCAAAAGAAATAAGTAACGTTACTTAAACAGGGAAAGACAAATTAAAGTTCCACGAAGAATAATACTTGTTACTTTCTCTCCAAACGTAGTTGGCTAACGTTAGTGATAGGGCTGGTGGATTACACCAGGAATAGGTAGGAAGTAAAAAGAGCTAATAATAAAAGCCATCGGAGAAAAACTTTTCTCTTCTTTTCTATTTTCTATTTAACTCGTTTCGAATTCCTTTACGAGAAAACATGACCGCATATGGAACGATCAGTTGACTCGTTTTTCTTCGATCAAACGTGAAGTTTTAAGTACGAGAAAGAGAAAGAGAAAGAGAGAGAGCAAGTATATGAATGAGTGAGTGAGTAAGTAAGTAAGTGAATGAGTAAGTGAGTGAGAATGACTGATGAAAGTTCGTTGAATTCCCAAGAGTATTCTGCTATCGTATAAAACGCGTTGATACTCGCGCTTTCGGTGGTGTTATCGAATTACGTAATCAGTTGGTAAAAGCAATTCTACTAAAAGCCTGTGGAAAATGTGGGAATCTATCGCGTGATCGCGAAACAACTACTTACATTAGTTATATACTTACTTCATCTCGCATTTTGTTTTCTCCTTTGACGAAGATCGGTGGGTGGTCGTCTTTTATATTTTTTGTTTTTAATTTATTTTTTCCTTCTTGTTTTTTCAATTCCAAGAAAAATCGCGATCCTTTTTACGAAATATAAGGATTTTCAATTTGTAGGAAAAAATATTATTATACGTATTCTAGTGTTGATAGAAATTAATTTGTGATTGGAACGAAAACAAATTTTTTTTTCTTATTCTTACAAATGTATTTATCGTTTTTAAATGCAGAAAACAGAACGATTATATTATGTTATAATCCAATATATAAGAAAATAAATAATAGATAGACCAGGGGTATTATGAACCCCATCGTTAGGTAATTCGTGATCATCTCGTTATTTTTATAAAATAACAAAACCGTCTAACGAATCTTATAATGATATTTACACTAATTCCAAATTACAGGAGGGTTGTTTATATTTCCATCCCTTTTTCTTTACACAGTTATTAGGTATTAAGTAAAGAGGAAAACAATTTGGATCGAGAGATATCGTTGAAAAAACTTGGAGGAAGATAGATGAGAAGCTTTGGAAGGATAAAAAAAAAAAAAGCCAAGGAAGAGAATTAGATTCAAGGTCGCGTGATATAGGATAAAAAAGGCATGTCAGATGATCCCTTCCGTTAGTTCGTAGAAAAAGGGAAGAAGAATGATAAAAGGAATAACGTGAATGAATCAAAAAGCAAGAAAAAATGAAAATGAAAAAGAATGAGATAAAGAAAGAATAGGAAAATCGCGTTGTCTGGTCGATCGTGATCGTTTCTGTTGTTCCGCAATGAAATCGTCGAAGCGGAATCGGTTGCTTGGCAACGACAACCCCCTAAACATTATCTCGTAAAAGAAAAGAAGACGGTGTGAGATCAAGAATAAAAAGAGGGTAAGAGTATAAAGAGAGGAAAGGTCTTAATGGATACATATTGATATCATTTGTACATCCTCCAAACTCCCATCTCTTATTCGTTACACTCCATTGCCACGCGAATAGCCCATACTACGATATTCTTTCGAACTTGTAAAGGTGAACTAGTTTTTTGGAAATTTTATTAGAGATAATAGATATATACATAATCACGATATCAATCGATTAATAATTTGTTCATTCTGTTTAAGGTAAGGTAACAAACCGATATGTATATACATATAATTAACGAATTTTACATATTATATCTAACATTTTACATATTTAAATCAAAGTCAATAATAGAGTGTATTGAACGAGGAACACAATCGAGGAACATATAAATATTTTATTTAATTAATAAAATATACAATATATTATGTAAATTGTTATACAAATATTATTTGATAGTGTTTAATAGTGTTTATTCAATTTCGCGATATTATCAATATATATCTCAGAATTATTATTATTTAAATGTAATTAATAATATAACCACACTATTAATTGCGTTATATATTCGTATAGTAAAATATTGATACATTATTATTATATATACAGGATATTTCTAATGATGACGTAACAATATTTTCAAGAATAATACAAAAAGTAAGCTTTCACAAAAATAATTATACCGAGTTAAAAGAATAACTCTTAATGTTCCAGACCGTTAACCGCATTCTTGGATATTGCGAGGTGCCTGTTTGACACAACTGTCTGTCGTATAATATCGATCGTTTTCAATCGTTGTCGTTAGAAGACAAAATGGGAGAGTAATTTACGATTGGGTGACTCGTCGAAAACTATCTAGGATGGTTAAGAAATAGGGGGATGATATTTAATTTAAGAAAAAGCACGGGTTATAATGTGTGACGAGGGTAATAAAGGGAATGGAAAAGTCGCGATAAAGTTCATTTTAACGAATAATAATTCGAGGTAGCGATGACAGTGAAATTTTAGCCTATGGGATGATATAGCCTGTGTAGAAGGGCACCACTGATGGCGATGCCAATGGATAGTAGTAGGGCGTTGGGATGGGTATTAGGGTTAGGTATTATCGTACGTATGTACGTAGCCTCGATGTACGCTATGTCAGAGGGAGTCAAATTGGATCAACTGATACGGGGTCGCGTTATGAGCAAGAGCTTTCGTCTCTCTTCCTCTCTTCTCTCCTCACCTCACCTCTCTTTTCCTCTATTCACCCTTTCTCTTCTCTTCTCTTTCCTTCTCTTTCCTTCTCTTTCCCTTACTAAGCGTTACTACATTTACACACAGTCGTTCGTTTCGATTTACACATACCAACATCTATCTCCTTGTTTCTCTGTCTCCTTCGTTGAATAACGTTGCCACTTCACTTTCACTGTCTCTCTTTCGTGTATCCATTTGACGTTTGCCATCTATTCATCTCTCTCTCTCTCTCTACTTCCTTCTATCTTTCTCTATCACAGCAAACTTCCCTCTCTCTCTCTCTCTCTCTCTCTCTCTCTCTCTCTCTCTCTCTCTCTCTNTCTCTCTCTCTCTCTCTCTCTCTCTCTCTCTCTCTCTCTCTCTCTCTCTCTATTTCGTCTCGAGTTACCACACACGAGACTGGAATTATCTCGCACATCTTATACACGGTTAATACCTTCATACCCTCATCGATTATTCTCGTATTACTCTGTTAAGTCTGTGAAAGCTTCCCGTTAAATCGCTCAATGCACTTCTCTATTAATTAACAATGTAGGTACGAATAAGATAGATAAAATCAAAGATCACGAAGCTATCTAACTTTCTCTACGTAAATTAATTTCTAATAATAATTAACATGGATTATACGTATATATGTGTATTTTGTTATATTTTAACGTTAAAAAAGGGAAAGAAAAAAAAGGAAATTAAAAATAAAAATTAATCCTTTTTTTTTGCTTGGATAAAGAGAGAAACAACGGTTCCGAATACGAAAATCAACTCGTACTTTAGTTTTAATTACTGTGAGTGCATCTTGATCTCTTATTTGATGCTCTATAAGCTTTATGTTTCAATCATTAAAGTAACAATCGTAAAAGTAATAGAAAAGGGAACTAAAGCATAGGTACCAACTCGGCATTATTACTTACAGCTTTAATCCTACTCGTATTATTATAAGATAAACTTTTTCTGTTCTATAACGTTGAGAAAGAAGACAAATTATTTATCATTTATTAAAACACTTGTGTCAACGATAGAGACGAATGACAGTCATTTATGATCGATTAATTCCGAACCTTTTTTTTCTTTTTTTTTTATTGTTTTGTGTTAACAAACATAAAAATATAATAAAATACAATAAAAGAAAAAAGAATCGATTTTTTACGGATAATTTGATGAAAATGGTCCGATTAGAAGGCAATTAACGTTTTGGTGGGATGTATAATTAATCGTAATTACGGGAATGCATCGAGTTAATTTACTTACAGAGAGACATCCTCGAGTTTCGGGTACACGGAACGCGACGGGAGTAGAACAAATATGTAATGACGCTCACACAGTCTCGCTAACTTCGAAGATCTAACGTTACGTGAATCGATTAGTGTTAATGGACATGCAACGAGGATAGAATTCGTTTGCCGCTCGGCTATCTTATCGTATGGGAACACAATCGATGTTATTTCGCGAGAGTGCTCATCGCATATTCGTCGAATATTGCTTTTTCTCTTTCTTTTTCTTTTTTTTCCTTTTTTTTTATGAAATTACCATCTACTTTGGCTAGACAAAAATTTAGTTCGAATAAACGATCGAAATATTTCCCCATACGTATCTGACAAATGGAATCTATTTTCTCTCTCTCTCTCTCTCTCTCTCTCTCTCTCTTTCTTTCTCTATCTTCTCGTTAACCCGTTTCATTACAAGGCACGTTTCAACGATTATCTCGGTTGAATAGAGCTTGGTAATGCTTCAAAAGAGGTGTACTACATAAAGGATGGGGAATATACACGATTCGTGCACTGAATTTGTTCATAATAAAATGATATGCCAATAACGATATGCACATATATGTATTTACATACGTATATTTGATCGCAGGTTAACTCGTTTGTTGGGACCTCTGTTGAAAGACAATGAAACGATGTATATTATGATTTATACAGATATATGCATACGTAATAAATTCGTTTATTCGAATAAAGATTTTTACCAAGCTTTAAAATGAATACAATTCGTCGATCGAAGGAGCGAACGAGCGAACGGTAACAACTAATTTCAAAAATATCCCGCTGTAACGAAGAACGTGAATGCATAAATCACTTACGTGAACATAACGAGCGAAGCTCAACGATTACGTGTTGTATCGATACCGTTGAGGTTTATTACAACGAGCCCAGGCCAATAATAAATCTTTCGAAAGGGGTGACTTTCTTATCTTTACAGCGCCGTAAAGTTAACTAACTTTTTTTTCTATCTTAGTTTCGAGCCAAAGCTAAACTTAATTTATAACTTCTCATTAATATAATATAATCATTTTAAGAAGAAAAGTTAGATCCGTTGGTTGGTTGATCTTTAAAAAAGTAAAGTATCAAACAAGAATAGAGTAAGAAAACACGTTGTAATAGGTTTAGAATATTATCTACTATCTAAGTACACTAGGTATTTAGATAGCTGAAAATGTATTATTTCCCTGAGGCTTAGAGAGTTTGATTAGAATCGAATATACCAGTGAAGCAAACACGCAATACACAGTGGGCTTTGTGGAATGGGATCCGATTCTATTACTCGTCCGCGATGTTAACCTGCTTGATAAATCTCTCGCCTCACTCGTACGTGAGTTTGTTCACGTATACGATTACATGGTAATAGTGTTGGTAAAGAGGGCGAGAGGGTTAAAACAAGAGGACCCGTGGCAGAATACAGAGTTGCGATGCGGCTATAGTTGTGTACCCTGAATGGTCCGTTCGCACAGACAGTGAAGTACTCTGGCAGCGTTGCACATGAATGAGCGTTGCTCAAATCAACCGCATAATGGCCGTTCGAGATCATTTATCACGCACAGATTGTTGCATGCTCACGAAGGATCATGCTCTTGCTCGACGTCGTACAACCATGCGCCATTCCAGTTAGCAGCTTTTCCGGACGGCTCGTATCATCCTGGACTCCAGTGTATTAACGCATCTACCTATCTTCTATTCCCCATCCTTCGGGATTTAACGCATATAAGATTCTTTCAAAAATTCATCAAGTGATTAAGTTATTTCCGAGCTTTACCTACAAACTCTACCTAAGCATTTCTGTTAAATATTTCACCTGTTCTATCTTACGCTACACGTAACACCGTTAGTAAGGATCTCATGTACGCTCTCTTGCACTTAAGAGTCACTTAAGATTCTTAGTTTTTTAAAGTCTTCGACATTAACGTTTAAATACTCGAGAGACCTATAACGATACCTTTTTCCTTTTCTTTTTTTTTTTTTTTTTTCTTTTTTTTTCAGTACAAAAGAGAAACATAGGATATTAAAGAGAAAAAAAGAATGTGTAAATTGTAATAACAAATTAGACTCTATTACTTACTTATATATTAGAACACTCTATCTTCGCCACACACGCAGTTAAAATTTTAAGTTTTTTTTTTTCTATCGTCGGTACTTTTTATAGGTTCGATAGTTTCAAAGGTATTATCGATTATCAATTGAAACTGTTATTCATTTGCGATTCTAGCCAGCTACCAATCGTATCTTTCTTTTCCTTTTAATCGGAACACCTAACATTACTTCCCTTTTAACCGATTCCCATTTGTCCTGCATCAATGTTTTCTATTTTCATAATCGAGAATACTATCCATCGATATATATATCTCGTTTACAAAGTTATTGAATCATCCATTTGTTAAATGAAACATTTGATGTGTACTTGCGAATATAACGTAGTCTACATTATAATTGCTAAATATTAATATTATAGTTATGCATTGCACAATTATTTTCCATGTAATTACACACGACCGGTGTAGTACTACGTACGTAGAAACGTGCATTGAAAATCGCCCCTCTTTCTCTCTCTCTCTCTCTCTCTCTCTATCTCCATTTTCCTTTTTATTTGTACACTCGAAAAAACGAGTCTTTAAGTGTTTGCATAAATTACGATCGAGGTGAAAATGAACGTTTAAAAGTTATAATTATCATATAATTATAATGAAAATTACGCAAATGCTTTTATTTTTGGTGTTATATAAGGTAAAAATAAAAGAGATAAAAGATATCAGAGAAAGAGTGAGAGAGAGAGAGGAAAAGAGGGTAAGAAGGAAGAGGGAGACGAACAGAGGAAATGATCGGAGTTCTTGCGAAAACGGTTTATTCGTACAACGTTAGAATCCAAATGTTATTTTACTCCTGTTCTAGAACACGATAGGACGGAAATTTTATCCAGGGCGTGGAAACGGTTTAATATCGCTTGCCCGATGGTCGTTGCCTCGCGTCAATATTTTCTATCCGTAATACGAGGAAAGAGAGTGAGAGAGAAAGGGAGAGAGAGAGAGAGAGAGAGAGAGAGAAGGGTTATCGATTATCAGTTAACGCATCTGTCTACAATCTCTCTTTGTCTTCCTCGCTCTTTTTACTCTTTCACGTTTCCTATTTCTTCTCAACGAAACCATACTTGGGTTTGCCGTTCTTTTTTTTTTTTCTCTCTTTTTTTTTTACTTCCATGTTTTATATATGACACACAACACACACATACGTTTATATACACAGTTATATATGCGAAGTAGATATGCTTTTTTATCGTGTATATACTAATACTATTATAAACTAAATAATATAGTACATAAGTATCCATATGTAGAATGTTATTCCGTATGGATGATTGTAAGTCTGTATGTACGTTTGTCTAGTAGTGAGCATGCATCATGAAAAGTGCAATAAATGGGAACCTATAGACAAGATAAACCGAACCAGCATATGACAATCGACGAAAGAACAAAACGATGCATCGAAAATCGCTAATGAAAAATGTTTTCTATCTCTTTTCCCCTTCGTATCTCATTTAGTTAATACCTGAAAACAAAAAATAATAAAACTTGTTCTTCGTTTCTTTCTCTCTCTCTCTCTCTCTCACTCGATATGTGTTTCGTCGGTTTTTGCTCTTATATTCTTTGATTTTATTATATTAAAAGAATGTAATTTTTTGATTATTAATTTATTATCTCCGATATAATTGTTTCATTGAATTATTTCGATGGAAAAAGATGTTTGTCGATTGGTAATCTATTTGATCGATTGGAGAGTCGTCACATTTTCCTCTCCTTTTCTTCTGACGTAAGTAAATACATGATATTATCGATACGAGGAGAATGTGGTGAAATTGCTTTTTATAATCTTGCTTATATATTGTTATACATATATATATATATATTGTTATATATATATATTGTTCACTGTCTTGATGTGAAAGCCGGATATAATTTCATTTATCGAACGAGCCTAGCATGGAACGGATCAGGACGATAAGTGAGCCATCGTAGGAGGATAAGTACGATCAGAGATTTTTAAGAGATTACAATGAAAATAATCATTCGTTTTAATTAATCACTGCATTGTGTAACATCAATATCAGTGTTTTTAATAAGAAATACTTTCAAAAAATATTTTTTTATTATCAACTGATCAATCATCCATTTGATATTTATATTTATACGTATATAGAAATGCATATATGTACGTAGATATAGCAACGTATAGTTTTTTGTCATTATACTTTACTATAATCATATATTATACATATAGCATTATAAATGAAAATATGATAAATCTCTAAATACTAGTATATAAATTAATAAACATGTGTTAGCATTAATTAATGAAATTCGTTAATTCGTATTAAAATATCAATTATTATATGAAATAATTAAACTGACCAGTTAAAATAGGAGAGAAGATAGAATTACATATTTCAACTAGATAATAAGTGAATTTACTAGAAGCAAATAGTTATAATGTGAAATTATTATTTGATCCGTAGATTAGATCCGATAAAACAGCACGACTATCAAAACATTCATTTTCAGAGTACAAGAAGAGATAAGAATGGATAATTAATTTTGAATATTCTCTTGTAGAAAAGTAAAAATAATTTAAAGATGGATCAAATTTCAATATAATCTCGTTAGATGCATCTAATATGCATCGATTTTTCTATACTATATATTTATAAATATAGGTAAAGAGATATCTATCTTTTTTCTCTCTCTATTTATTTATTTCTCTCGTTCTTTATACTTTACTATACTATATATATATATAATATACAAAATTATAACATAGAGAATTAAGATACATATAAATTTATTCTCTTTCTTTCTTTTTCTCTTTACGTATATATATCTATGCATATATCACTGTGCTTCTTTTTTTCCTTTTCTGTAAGGATTAATTGAATACCAGACATGTGCGTAGTATCTACATGCATGTGTCCAGTACGGTATTCTCCGTATCGAACGACAAAAAATTTCGGATTCTCGTGGCATTTAGGTATTTCTACTCGCAGTGTCGCTCTTGCCTTTTCGTACGTGCCATCGAGCTAGTGTGGAATTCGTTGTCTCGATCGATGTTCAGATTTCAATCCGTTCGCTTCGTGTACGCTCGTATATGATACCTCTGTACTGAAATTACACAGCTACATCTACGTATGTATGTACTATAATGCTAACGGCTATGATCGACAAAGATGCTTTTAGTGTGAGCATCTATATACACACACATACCTACTGTCCTCATATACGAACACAAATTCATCCATGCAGATTTATCTATGTCGATAATTGCCGAAGGTTTCAACTCACACACACACATAGACACATACCACACACGCATTTACGTAAAATAACTATGGCTACATTTAAACGATACTAGAGGCATTATTCAGGCATGATCTCGCTTTATGGATTCAAAAATCAGAGACTTTCAAACCTCTTAATATCTTTGTGTTAATACCTACCGTCATTTATGCTCTTTCGTAGGCAAAGATTAATCAATGGCAGTAATTTCAAGCTTCTCTCTTTCTCTTTCATATTGCATTCTTTAGTGAATTGTATTCAACTATAGGATAATTTTAAAACGAAGTACGGTTCCGATTGCGTTGAAATTCTATTGAAATTTATACATATTTTAGCGAAACAATAATGATAGTGCCAGACATTATCGCGTATTTAACAAATTTCTTTTCTCTCTCTCTCTCTCTCTCTCTCTCTATCTATCTATCTTAATCCATCTCGATCTTTTCGATCTCTTCGATTCATTTTATATTTATATATGTATATTAACGTATTTAAATATCTTCAAGATTTGTAATATTCATAATTCTCTATATTTGTTCAAATATAAATGCAAGATCGGAATGTTATACACGTATCATACTAAATCGTAAAGTGAATTGATCGTAGAGAACCAACGAACGGATGGGAGAGGATGAGGAGGAGTAGGAGGGTGATTGAGAGGGAGATGGAAAAGAATCAAGATCGACGGATGTATTCGCGTAATCGGTGCATTTACCAAATTTACATGCGTGTAAATCAGGTGTGGCTATACGTACGCCCGGAATCATTATACCAACGTGCCATTAAAATTAATGAACACGTTCTGTCTCGAGTTTTTCGATCGTTAATGAGATCTAGTATCGGCCGACATCGGTATCGATGATAACAATAAATACAATGGAAATCGATTAATTCGCGATCAATGGCCACATTCTCTGTCTCTCTTATTTATTTCACATATTTTAGAATATTCGTAAATAAATGAGATCGCATAAAGTTGATATCTATTTTAGTTTGCTCATTTTTACAGCATTAATTCGAATTAATTTCTTTATAAGAATTATGTTGGAATATATTTTGGTTCATTTTCTTTTAAGAAAAACTTAATAATAAAAATGAGAGAAAATATTTATTTGACGTAAACAAAATCTATCGATTGACTCTAATACCAGTCAAATTAATACACGTGTAAGATATCTACAAATACATATCGTCCAAATAATTACGGTATACTAATCTGCATGCCGTATCGTGTCAATTTGCCGAGTTTCTGCATCCCACATTTGTATATGTTTCCTTTTTCTCTTTTCATTTCCTCTTCTTTCCCTCTTGCTTTAAAACGCAATTAAACGATCGTCATTACTCGTTCGGTCGTTCATTGGCTCGTAACTAAATCGTCTAAATTTGTATGATTTGTCAGGGATGGTGAGGGAGGGAACGAACGTTCAATACATCGATTACTATTAAATCTCCCTAGCCGTTCGCAAGTATCTTTGGGATATTATTTTTGATCATTATTTCCACCCTCGGCCCCTAACCCCTCCCGTCCTCCTTACCCTTTTTAATCCACCACTCGCTACATTCGTGGATGGAACGATTCGTTTGAAAGCGAGAGCTCACTCGGTAATTATCTACAAATTAAAATCCCTCTTTGCACTCCAAAGTACTCTCCTCTGCGGCCACTTTCATCGAAAACAGGAGTAGGTAGTGGTAGTGGTAGTGGTAGTGGTAGTGGTGGTAATGTTGGTAGTGTGGGTGGTTACTGACGTTCTCCTATCTACGTAGAGAGAAAGAGATAACAAACGGCATTTATTCGTTAAAACGGTATTAGCGAGAATTAACGTTAGTTAAACCGCCCGCTACGAAAATCATCTCTAAACAACACACTTTATTAGATTACCAGATAGTAGCATAGGGCATTCACCGACGCGACGCAAATACATTCATTAATTTCTACGATATAGTTAGTTCTTTTTAAAATTGCTAATACGATCGTTTTTTCGATGACGTTGTTATCGTGTTCCGCGATATTGGAATGTAAATAGATAAAAATTCGAAAAAAATCCTCAAAGTTTCTATCTTGATTTATTCCAATTTTGTTTTTTATTATCATCGCAATATTTTTCATCTCTTCGTTGTATTATCATTCAATTTCCGTTTATTCGCTGTCTTTACTCATTCCATGTTCACGAATTAATCGAACAAAAATTATATCCTTCTACGTTTCTCTCTCTCTCTCTCTCTCTCTCTCTCTCTCTCTCTCTCTCTCTCTCTCTATCTCTTTCTCTTTTCCTTTCATTTAAAGATTTAAGTTTATATGCATGTAATGACCCGTCCCATGTTCACGGCTAAATCGAACAGAAATTATTTTCCTTCGGTTTATCTCTCCCTCTTTCTCTCACTTTCTCTCTGTCTTCGTTATTGTCCCTCCCATTTAACGATTCTAGGTTTATATCTATGTAAGCTTCCCCATAAGCTCGTACACTTCGCTCAGGAGACGGAGGGAGTACTGTCCAAAGCACCCGTACGCGTTTCCACGCGCCATTGTCCGCAGGATCGGTTCTGTCTCTCGAGACATTAAGCACCGTGCACGTACAATGATCCCGTGTCCACATCTCCCTTACGGACGTACGCATACGCGTTCGCGAATGTTCGTTGTATCATTAACTGTATATGCCAACAAGGCTATTTCGCTTTTGATGTATCCTGATCGTCAAACAGTACTACGTGGTACGGACTATTGTCATACTCCTTAGTATCGTTGCTCGAAGGATTGAAGGATTACTACGTTAATCCAAACATCTATCAGTTGCTATGCTACAATCCATTCAAGCATTATCGGTATTAGTATTCTATCGTTTCCAAATTAACAATCAAATTTTTAAATGATCGTTCCTTATTATTACAATTCTTTCTTATTTATATTTTTATATTCAATATTGAAACTTGAAAAACCATACAAAGGAAAACATCGATCTGTATGTGTTTTTGAAACACGTGTGATATTTAAGATAGGAAACTTTAAAGTTAATTATTAATTAATGAATCGTTCTCTCTGCTTGTGTTATTGGAATACACTAACAATAAGAAAGTCGTTTAGCTAAATGGCTATTAAATACTTTAAACCATACATCCATCAGTTGTTTTCCTACAATTCATTCAAGTTTGAATATTTCATTGTTTTTAAATTAATGATCAAATTTCAAGATTGTGTTTACATATAAATATATACCTTTACATTCGATTCGTAGTTTAAACAAAAAAAATGTTGAAAAGGCAGTGTTCTACATGTATTTTTTTAGAATACGCGTGCCGTTTAAAAAAGCATCGAGGAAGCTGTGAAGCTGAATGTCTGCTGCATTTTTCCCTTATTCTCTCTCTCTTTCTCTTTCTCTTTTTCTTTTTCACTATCCATCTTCCTTTTGCTCGAGGGGCTTTTCTTGATGCCAGGCCTGGCATCCTAAGAGCGTGAGAGAACCGAGCTAATATCCACGAAGGAGCCTTTATTTTTCTTTATTAGCCCGTCGCGGTAACAATGGCCGGGCCGAGCATCCGGTGTCAATGGTCTGGTTTTTCGCAACCACGAAGAAAGGAAAGAAATAGAGGAGATGGGGAAATAGGGGGATATGAAGGCGAAAGAGGATGAGGAAGAGGAAGAGGAAGAGGAAGTAGAAGTAGAAGTAGAAGTATAAGGCTTGCTAACCGGCCGAGCGAATACTTTCTTCTCTTCTTCTGGAAGCTACTCTCCTATTCTCGAGCTAGCTAGCTAGCTAGCTGTATCTGCAACATTTCACTCCCCTTCATCCTTCGTGAATGAGGAAAAAAAGAGAAGAGCACAGAGGTAGAAAAGGGTGGGAAGGGGCTAACGGGGGGGGGGGGGGKGGAAAAAAAAAAACTCCTTCGTATAGACCGTAGACGATGCTACGCAAAGAAGAAGAAGTAGAAGAAGAAGAAGAAGAGATGGATAAGAAGGAGGAAGAATATGACGATGAAGAATAAGATGAAGGAAAGAGAACAAAAATAGGGAGATATAAAGGGAGAAAAAAAGAAAGAGAAGAAAAAAATGGAAAAAGAAAATGAAAGAAAAGAGAAACGAAGAAGTTGGAAAAGGATCTGCCTTGGAAGAAGGAGAAACACATCGTTGCCTTCGGCATCTAGTCGTCCTCTTCTCTTACATCAGAAGATGTTGCACCGGTTCTTTCACAACCCTCTTATTTTCTTTCTTTCTCTCTCTCTCTCTCTCTCTCTCTCTCTCTCTCTTTCTCTTTCACCCTCTCTCGACGTCATGATAGTTCCTTCTAAATAGCCCATGTGACGCTACCAGCCACCGTATTACATTCCACGCACGCTGACACGGAACCGAGAACTATACAACTATCTCACTCTATCCTTCTGTATAGTATACACATACATTCTTCTACACTGTTCTCTCGCTACCATACTTTCACACGCTGGCGCACAGGAACGGTTATATTCCTGGGGAACCACAGAGAGGAAGAGAGTTAGAGAGGCGGAGAGGGAGAAAGATGGTACACGATTCCGATGGTTTCTAACGCTAGAGATGGCCGCGTCGATGCGTGTTATCCTCCTCCTCCTCCTCCTCCTCCTCTTCTTCCTCCTCCTCTATCTTCTCTTTGCTCCTTTTAGATTTACGTTCCTCTACCACATTGCTCCACACCATTCTTCTCCATTAGCTGTCTCTCTCACTCACCCATTCTCTTTCTTACTCACTGTCTCGCTATCTCTTGTCCTCTCTCTCTCTCTCTCTCTCTCTCTCTCTCACTTTCTTTCGTTTAGCTTATTTTTTCATTCTTTTTCCCCTTTTTATCGTCCTCTCACTCTCTGGGTGTTCCCTTCATCCATTAAATTTTATGTTTACGAGCCAAACGTTCGCCGATTATGATCCTTTTGTTAAGTATGAAATTTGGATCGATGGGACAATGTTGAACGAGTTCATTAAATGGGGGATTATTATATCGAGAAAAATGGTTTATTTGTTTAAAGAAAATTCGATATTTTAACGATATTACGAAAAGGTGTAACGATTAGTCTCACCATAAAGATGGAGTTTCACTTAAACTTTGTATAGAATATTTTATTCAATCTTACGATCTTACGCGAAACTCCGTAATGGACTTTGACGGTGAATTTCGATTGACTCGTAAAGAAGGAACGATCAATCTCGATGAACTAGAGATATATATCTTAAGAATGATCCATCAATAACCATCGACTTTCATAGCTAATCGGAAAGAAAGATCGACGAAATATATTCCCATCGGCATATATAATATACGTTTTCAAATGTGCAAAATTTGAAGAAAAAATCTTAGGTTGGGTCTCACTGACCGTCTTCTTGTTAATCGTATGCATATAAATTCATGTTTAAATGAATATTTACCACGAATTATTTGTAAGGAACAATTTGTGTCTTCTCTTTTTAGATCGAAGATGAAACGGCCATTGGTGCTGACGTGCTTCCTGCTGCTCCACTCCAGTATCCTGGGTGCACCACGGACAGGTTAGCAAATATCATAGATTAATAGTTAATCCTTGAATGATCTCATTCGTAATCTCATTTGATAATTGAAAAAGTAAGAATTTCTATAGTTAAATGTTGTCCGACGATTTGTGAAATGAAATTTAGTCGATATGCCGGAAAATCCATTTAAGTAGGTTGTTTTTTTTACCATTTTATATTCAATAATGTAAGAAGAGATATAGTATAGAGTTCGTTGGATCTTAAAGGGAAGGAAAGAGATAAAGAGAGATGAAGAAATGGAAGAGAATGAGATCTTTAATCCACCAAGGTCGCTCGGGAATCTGTCGTGAACCCGTACGAAAACAACGTCGAGGGGTGGATTATGATGATCGTGGTAGTAACGTCGGAAGGACTCGTGAATGGCTTTCTATATCTCTTTCTCTCTCATTCATTCATTTTCCCTTTATCTTTTTCTCTATCTCATCCTCATCCCTCCATCTATTTCCATCTCCTTCTCAGTCTCGACGTAATGCACACTCAACCGTGCCACATAACGGCGGACCTTTCCTACCGTCCTTTTCTCAATTGTACTCGGATAGACAAATTAGTTTCCGCGTTTCCCCTTTTCCTCCAGTCTTATTCTCACCGAACGTTCCAACGTTTTGTACTCGCTTTGAATAGCGCCTCGTTTCCTGGACGAAGAAGACTAGACGTTTTGGCCAGGATTTAAGGTAAATACGATGTTCCTATTATTATCAATGAGACGTTGAATCTCTTTCCTATTTTATTTATTTTATTTTTTTTTATTTGTTTTTTTTTCTTTCATTTTGTTCATTGCAAAAAAATGTTTCTCTCTTGTTTTCTCATTAATATTTGATCTATTTAATTAACATTTTTCTAACTTGTCAAGAATTTCTTTAATACAATTACCTATCTTACATTTATATATTATATATAACTATGTAAGTGTATAATTACACTTATACGATACAAGAAAGTTCCGAGATACTCGCGTACCACTCGCTAGCGTTATCATATCTGCTTATGCAGATACCACTCGTCGTATCACATTTTCAGAGACGGCAGCGCACTTTTGCATAAGTCACGGTTTGTCTTCGTGAATTCAAACATCCTACGTTCTTTCTCATTTTGTCTCACTTGGTATATCTGCCTACCTGTCTGTTTCTTCATCTCTCTATCCTTCTCTTTCTCTTATGTGACATTTACGCGCGAGGACCAGAATTTGCGAATAATTTCCAAGATGCTTTGCTAGAACTTTGCCTAGGTATATTCAAATCCTCGTATTAATTTCTAAGAAAGAACTTTTCGATTACTAATCCTCCTTATTTCCTTCTATTACTAAATTTTTTTTCTAATTCTTTTTCGTACACATAAGTAATTTTTTCAAAACTTATTTTTATTTCTCACGTATAAAAAACCTCGTGCGAGAAATTAACACCAATTTAAGAATCAACGAATTATTTTATTTGCATCCTAGTGCAAATTTAAACAAAAAAAAGAAGTGAGAATAAGCTTTTAGATTATTAACAATTCATTCTCTAGTATCGCTTTTACTTATTTATTTATCTTTTTATCTATTCCCTCTCTTTCTCTTTCCCTTTCTCTTTTACAAACAAATACACACGCGAACGGAGGTAAACATTTACACTTACTTACCAACTTAGTCAGGGAAGTAACAAACAGTTTTGGTAATTACCAGTAAAGTAACCGCGAGCAATAGTCAAAGTTGACCGTTCGCGAAAGGTTGGGAAGCTCATTCGCACGATCGAAAGCAAAGTGGCTCGTTCGTCGAGCCACCGTTCCAGTTACGACAGCTACATTCTAAAGAAACCGCAGTGCGTCGAAGAATAGCGTAAGGGGAAACCGGACTTTCCACCCTTCCGACTTAATTGGCGGCTTTAAGAGTTCGCTTCGGCCAGAACACCGACATAGTGCTCTTCCTCTTTCTCTCTCTCTCTCTCTCTCTCTCTCTCTGTCGAAAGATCGAAGTGTCGCCACTTTGAAAGCTCGCCGAAACTCTCGGAAGACTCGAAACTCGATAATGGCACGAAACACGAGGGAGATCGCAAGATAGAGAGAGAGAGATAAGGAGATAGAAGAAAATTTATTGTACACACAAAGGTAATCAGTAAGGATAGAGAAACTATATATATATATATATATAGAACTAATATAAATTAACATTAAATGTTTAATAAAATAAATGTCAACGTTATGTGGTATAAATATCACACACAAATTCATTAAATAAATATTAAATTAAAAGGAAAGCTTCTCTCTTTTATATTTTTTAATGGCCGAGAAACGTAGAATTCAATTCACATCTACGTCGAGGTAAAGATCAATAATTTTGTATACATGTGTAATAAAATAGAGAGAACAAAAATAGACATTTTTATTCTATCACGATAAATGAATAAACGAATAAATAGAAAGAAATTCACTTTTCTTATTTGGTCAGACCACATTCGACGAGATCTTGTATTGGATTAAACCAACCGAGAGAAAGTGAGAAACAAAGAAAGATAGATAGATAAATAGATAGATAGATAGATACATAGAAAGACAGAGAAGTAGATAGATATAGAAATAGGCAGACAGACAGACAGACAGACAGACAGGAAGTATAGGAAGCGGAAGGATAGCTATGCCATTCGTCTCTGTCTTTTCACAAATTTGATTTCTACCCACTCGTATTTCAGTGAAGTCGATGGCTAAAAGCCTCGAGAAGTCAAGTTAATAAGTGTCATTTCCTTCGGTCTACAGTGGTATGCTAGAGGCATCTAGATAAATCTTCGTTTTTGCAACGTCTCTCGCTTTCTCCATCGGTTTAACGCACACATTGTTAACGCGCACGCATAAATACCATTCTCGTTGAAGCTAACTGTGGAAACGGTAAATCTACGTGCTTTTACGAACCACATGTATATATACAATATATATATATATATACAATATATATATATATATGCATGTATTCAAGATATACCTAGGAACATAGAGAGATCTTTGTGTGTGCGTATATACGCGTCTCTGCGTGCATACCTCTATGTATGCGTGTTTATATATACGTGTCATAGCACAGAGAACAGGCATCCCATTATCTCGAATATCAGGAACGTGTTAAGTTCACAGCAAGGCGCCGCTTTGTCTCGTTTACGTACACAAAGCGCGTAAAATCGAGGCTCTTCGACGCACGCTATGCTTATATTATAGAGACGAGTTTCTTCGATGTTTTCATCGATTCGTCTCTCTTCATTTCTGAACAAGTGTCTGACGAGAAGAAATAGAGGGAGAGTGAGAGAGAGTGAGAGAAGGGAAAGAGAGAGAAGGAAAAAAGAATGCTCGTCTTTCATGTATATATATATATATATATACATGCAATTTAGTATTGCGGTGGCCGCCGCATCTCTTCAGCAATTTACCACGCGAATTATAATTCAAATTCGTTATATCCTATAATAACTTTGAAGGGAGACCAAGGGAGAGAAGAAAATAAAGGGAGAGAGAGAGAGAGAGAGAGAGAGAGGGAACATCTGCTTTGGAGTAATCTACGTGGAAAAAGGGTCGGGCAAACTTTGATAGAAACAAGCTTTTCCATTGGAAAAGAACTAATTTTACGATGAGAAAAGTGCACGGTTACAGGCTAAAGGGGAATAGGTAGGATAGTAAAAAGAAAAAAAAAAAAAATGCTGTTGGGAGAGAAATAGAGTTGAAGAGAAAGAGAGATAAACGTAGAAGAGACAACGCGAGCCGCTGAATTCGTTTCTCCTACTCGGCCCGGTGGTTTTGCAGCGTCGTAATAAAAGTGCATTTCTATCTCTCCCCTTCTACAGGCCGAGACTGAATGAATATTAGCAGGAAATGAACAACGCGACCTTTCGGTTAACGTGTCGCCAATCTTTTTTTCTTTCTTTCTTTCTTTATTTCTTTCTTTCTTTCTTTCGATTTCATGAAAATTTTACTGAACAAAACAGAAAATATTCTCTCGTATAAAAGATCCTCCTACAGTTACATGATAGATATCTCATTTCTTTTCCATCCCTTTATACTCCCTTTTTTTTTCTCTTTCTATATATATATATATATATATATATATTTATTTTCTTTATTTTTCTTGTATCTTTTATCAAAAATTAACGAAAATTTTTGAAATAGGATTAACCGTAATAGAAAATTTGATTTTTTTTTTCGTAATCGCGGAGAGATCTACTACGCACGTTTCTATTTAAAATTGATTATTCCTCCTTGTTTCTTTTCTGCGTAGAAAGAGATAGAAAAAGAAAAAGAGAAAGAGAAAGAGAGAAAGGTAGATAAAGAAGAAGAAAGGGATAAAGAAAAGGATAAGAGACGAGCGTTATTTTTATTACCACGAATGCTCCCTCACCTGAGTTTCTCTGTTAAATGGGATACTGTTTTGGCGCACATGCGAGTATGCTCAGGGTGGGTTCGAATGAGCGATCATAAACTCCCGGAGGGGTAGCGAAATGCAAGCGAGCGAGGGCTCGAGTCCACTCTGAGTTTCGAGTGCTGGGTAACCTCGTAAAAAACACTTCTATTTCCACGGCCATTTAGCTCCGATCCTCTTTGATGATTTCTCTTCATTCTTCTTTCTCTTTCTCTCTCTTTCTCTCTTACTATATATATATCTATAGATCTTTTTCTCTTTCCCCCTTCCATGCTTTATCACTCTCTCTCTTTCTTTCTTTCTTCCAAATTTTTTTCCTCTTTTAATCTTTATGCTCTCCCCTTTCTTCTCATTTTATTTCATACCACAGCAAACCTTTTTCTCTCATTGAGATCGTAACGCATTAGTTCGCAACACGTTCTTATTCTACTATCTTTTCTCTCTCTCTTTCTCTTTTTCTTTCCATCTTTTTCAACCTCATCTCTTTCTTTCCCCCTTTTCAACTCACGGTTACTTACTCTTCCTATCTTGTTCTACTCCCACCCCCATCCCCACCCCCGATTCCCCTCTTTCTACAGTTTTTCGCATCAAGCTACAACACATGCTCGTTTTCTCGCTCTTTCTCTTTCATTTCTCACAACACACCCTTCTCTCGCTCGACCGAGTGTAAAACCAAGAATCACAGAAGGGACGTCGATTTTCTCCCTTCCGTTGAACTCGCCAAACACCGGGAACCATTGGCATCTAACTCGTGTTCGTGTACGAGCCGATTCAACGGTGGTTCGCATAATTTTCTCGGCTGTTCTACACCGTGAATTTCTCTCTCTTTCTCTTTCCCTTTCTCTCTTTCGTTCTCTCTCCAACTTGCACGAAATCACCCTTATCTGACCACAAAGCTGATATGCACATTCTCTCCCAGTGGTTCTGCGATAACGGGACTCCGACCCCGTGAATTTTCGAATGAGGGACTCTACTTCACTACTATTGCACGCAGCTTAGGATTCGCGATAATACGTAAAAAAGTGTGAGAGTAAGTTATATAGATAATTCGATGGATGTTTGCTGAAATAGAATTTTGATTACCTATACAAATCTCTAAATCATTTGATTTCATTTTCGATAAGTTAGTTAAAATAAACATTAATCGTTAATAATAATAATAATAATATGTATATGTATCTAATATACACGAATCAGTGATATAATTGAGCAATGTTTTTCAAATTGGGTCATTAATTAACGTTTTCGTATTTATTGTCCTTTGTAATGTTTATATTTTGTTTTCGGCCAAACGACTTTATATCTTTTTACTTTAGTACGTCTTTGTCAGTCGAATTGTGGTCGTGAACGTAACAACAACAGCTGAGAGTCATAGACAACGATTTCTAAATTTTCTCGATGCAGATAAAAAGCGAGGACAGGAAACAAGGTAAAAAGGATTATACCGATTTTTATATTCATAATAAAACCGATTGTGGTTTTCTGAAATATCATTATTTTTCTTTTATCCGCCTATGCAATTTAAATGTTTTTATTATTTGTACCATATATTTTTTACCATGTATTCTTTTCATACAAGCAAATTTCGATTTTAATTTGTGTAAAACAAATCAACGAAAAATTGTAATTTAATTAAACGGAGTTCTTTCTTACGATTATAATAATTTTATATTAGTAGAAAGGAAAATCTTTAATTTTATAATTTAAATGAAAAAAAGAAAAAAATGTTACTCTTTTTATCATCTAATTTTTGCATATATAATTACGTTTATTTAGAATACATTCTGTATATATATATATGCATACATACGTATATTCAATTGATAACTATTGGTTTCGTTTGTTAACGTTTTACGTAGCGATTCATGAAATGATATTGTTTGTAAAAAGAAAAAGCCCTAATGGCAATTGTACGGTCGACCAACTGAACATTTAAAAGAATTGCTAGAAAAGCGTACCTCTTAGGTGGGAGGAGAAAGGCGCTGACAGAGAGCGTAATTGGTTTCCTTTTCGTGGTATGTGTGTGAGAGAGTTTTGCGAAAGAAAAGAAAACGCTGCGTAGATACGAGAGGAGAATGAGTGAGAGAGAAAGAGAAAAAGTAAAAGAAAAATAAAAAGAAAAAGAAAAAGAAAGAGAAAGCTTGCAAAGCGCCAGAAAGAAAGAGAGAAAGAAATAAGAAAAAGAAAAGAATAGTATGAGAAGGAAATAGAAGTAGAAGTAGAAAAGAAAGAAAAAGAAAAAGAAGAAGATGATGATGATGATGATGATGATGATGATGATGATGATGATGATGATAGAAAAGAGAAAGAGGAAAGAGAAATTTTTCTACGGTGAAGCAAACGAAAGAAACCCTTTTCCAAACGGGTTTTCTTCTTTCTCAACACAACAATTGGTTCACGCTTGTCCGGTGAGATAGGTACGAAGGAAAGAAGAAGCGCTTTAATAAGCTCGCGTAATTCATTCGCTAACGCGCTAAAAGCATTTTCCTTGGCTGCTCGACCGCCATATTATCTGCTCTTATTACGTACGTAGTATCTAAAACGCGTACATATGTAAACATAGGTGGGGTATATGCGTCGTATATGTATATGCAATTACATATATACATATATATATATATACTAACGCGTAGCTATCTCCTATACTTTTCTATATTTCTTGTTAAATCTCGTCTGTACTTTGAGCCGCTTGAGAGGATGGTTACATCGTACCGAGGAGTACCGTTGCAAATACTTTGAACAAAGGAAAACCCCCTTTTCATAGGTCTCTATGCGTATAATAATTGTATATAATATTATGCAAGCGTATATATATATATATATATATATATATATATATATATATATACGAACGTAGACGGTTAGAAATATATGTATGTATATACATATTTATATAATACGTAAAATTTACTAACCTACGTCAGCAATTCCTTTTTCGAGTATTCGCGGCTACTTAATCATTTATATTTCAATTAGTCGAGCTGAGTTTAAATGGTGAAAAATTATTTTTCCCACGTTCCGCTGTTCTCTGCCCTTCCTATCCTATGGTTTTATAAAAATTCTCAACATTATAACTTTGTTTTTTTTCGAAGCTCCAACGCACGAAAATATTCTAGATCCATGTTAACGAGCATTACGAATCAAAAAAAAAAAGAAACGGGTAGGGGAGAATGGAAATGGAATGTATAAGAAGAAAAAGGAAAAAAAAAAAAAATTATATAACATGTAGAACAGGACGTTGATAATTACGTTTTTATAAAATCCAACGATTTTTCCGGTTCCTTCGTAGGGAACGTAAAATCACGCGGAAGGTTAATCAGAGTCAAGGCAAATAAGCGAAGGACTCAACGTGCTAGGTAATTACTAAGGTCCGTTAAAGTGAATTCCGACATTGTTCCTCGAGCCTGAGTGCACACGCACGCGACGAATAATATGTGTGTGTGCATGCGACGCACAAAAGCAAAAAAATTGTAGCAAAAAAAGAGAAAGAGAAAGAAAGAGGTAGAAAGAGAAAGAGAAATAGAAAGAGAGAGAGAGAGAGAGAAAGTGCTGACGACGATTAAAAGCTCGGCCTTGCACGCCTCCTCTCCTACTCCGATAACCCCCATTCCGCTATGCCCTTTTTACGCGTCAAGCTTTACCTTTGACAAAGCTGGAAGCATTTTGTTGAGTATTAAACTTGACTCTTTCGTTTCGATCCAGTCGTGTTTCCTGCCTATCGGAGAAAAAAAAAACAAGTATGATTTCTTTACCTTTTTTTCTCTCTCCCTCTCTCTATCTCGTTCGCTCTCATCATCGAATAATTCGTAAATGAAATTATTTTACAGAAAGAAAGGGGGACGAAAGAGTTAGAGCCACTAAGAGACAAACGCGCGAATATATCTCCCTTCAATATTTTATACTTTCATTATAATCCGTAGTACGCAGCTTACGTTTTCAGTTATCTCTTAATTAAATCGAAAACATGAATAGAAAATGACGAATAGATGTGAGAAAAAAATTGTCTATCTTCGTTCACTATTTTCACTTGTGTTTATTTTCAAAAGTATTACAAAGGATTCTTGTTTTTGATTAATCATTAGAATGATTCGTATTTAATAAAAACGTACGATTGCCAATATTATCGGACTAAAGACCTAAACGGAAGAAAGAATAAGTGGGAAGAGGGGGCTGGGGGGGGAGGAGAAAGGTATGGTGGGAGGAAAAAGTTCGAATCGATTTCCGACAAGGAGAAATATCGCGTTAGGTAGTGGTGTAAAAGGATAGAAAAGTATGAGTACGTGAATGTGCGAGAGTAGGTTGAGTTACGAGAGTGGTTTCGGTGTGTGAGAGAGAGAAGAACTTGCTTGCTTTAGAGGGAATTTTTTTGGGCGGCATTTGCGATTTATATTTTACGCCGGATTTGACGTTGTCAACGTCATCGTTGTAGTCATTGAGCATCGTTGGTGTTACGTTCGTAGATATATTTTTTCACTTGTACAATATATCGCGTTCGTCGCAATACTTTCTTGTAAAAGCACGGTTTTTTCCGTTGTTAGAAATTCCAGCGTAAGCGTGTACTTATTACATACAAGGCAGAAAATTAGCTAACGCACAATTATACGGGGATTCGGTGACGTTCACGTGTTATATTGTTTTTCCTCCAAATTGTGTTGTTTTATCAACATACAATGTTTCAACTATCCTAATATACCTATACGTTATTTTCATCTATTTTCAAATATTATTTTCTTCTTTGTATTTACTTTTATTCAAATATATAATATATTTATCTTCATCCGTTAAGATATTTTTTCAATCTACGTAAATTCATTGATTTCAATTGTCACGGAGAATCTTGATGCAATGAGATACATTCACATATTCTCTTTACCATTTCTCTCTTTTACATTTCGTACAGTTCTATGTATACATATACACGTATACGAACGAATCTACGTCTGTGTTTGTAAAACATAGACTTAGAAGCTTAGAGAAAGGGAGAGCGAATGATAGAGAGTGGTAGAGAGATAGAGAAAGGAAAAGAGAGAAAATGGGGATACTAGACGCACTAGATAGTCGACGCTTTGTATTTGCCCATTAATAGTGAACTACCATCCTAACTGGTTGCCTAGTCGGCGCTGAGAAATTAGCGGAGGCGCTAATTGCGTTACGTAACCTAGTTAGGGATGTGTGCACTTGGAAATTCGAAGCGACGATCCTCTCTTCCTCTTTCTCCTTCCATCTCATTCTCTATCTCTCTCATTCTTTCATTCTCTTTCTCTTTCATATTCTCTATCGTCGACTCCGACTAGTTTTCTTTCCTTTCTTTCATTCTTCCTTTCTTCCGCTCTGATTTTTATTTCGTCGTTTCTTTTACATTTTCTCTATGTTCTTCTCGATGCCGAACGAACCTTTTCGTTCTAATTACGATCGTTGCCTTGCACCACCCCACAATGACCCCCTTTTCTTCGTGACCTCCTCTTACCTTCCTACTAGATATCTTCTATTACTGCTATAGTAAGTAATACTAACGCAAACGGATCTGTCTTGACTAGCACAGCTGACACGAATCACTGAATCTTACGTATCATTCACTTAAATCATCCGTTTTTAATCATTTTAATAAATCTTCCTTACTTTTATTTTTCTTTATCCATAAGTATCCTCTGATATTTTTCAATATTCTACAAGTAATTTTTTCTCAATTATTATATCTATATTTAACCTACGCGATAAAAATAGTAAATTAGCTGTAAAACTTATCAATAAAAACAATCATTAACTAATATGAACACGCGATTGGTAACAAACACTAAATATCAAGTATCAATATTGTTGACGTTATTGAACAATTAACAACGATTAGAAATGGAACGTTGATTGATACGATATTAAATTTAAAACACGATATACGATTCTTACGAACCTTTAATCTTAACGTAGAAAATTCTATAGAAAATTTGTTAATAATTTAAATATTACATATTTATATATATAAGAATACATTGTGTGAAAGATCAAAGATAACACGCAAATATAATGCATAAAAGCGATCATCGTCGTCATCGTCAGAGAAAGGGAGTGGGTCAAGTCTTTCCTTGCACTTCTCTGAGCTCAACGTAAATATTATATATAAATATGCATTTTGCCGATGAGGAGAACTACCCCAACTGTGATGCCACCAACACGACCCTACGAATTTGGAGTGGCACCTATATATATATATATAATATATTTGCTTTATCTACAATATATACGTGTATACTTGTCGTATTTGTATGTTAGCAAGCAAGTAACGAGAGGAAGGCCGATGGCTGCATAAACATAAAGCCAAAGCTTTAGCGTTCGATACGTCGACAGTGAGTTTCAATGCGAAATATCGGCCTTGTTGGAACGGAACGACCGTTGCTATCTCGATGCACCACCGGCTGTCCACGATCGACCGTCAAGAGACAAGGGGTGAAAAGGGAGAAAATGGATATGTCCTGTAATAATGGAGAAATATTAATTTCAATCCCGTACTTTTATTTCTTTTTGACGTATAGGTTTGATAATAGGCACTATATATTATATATACATTTTTGAATATCGAGATTTTTGCATCTTATTGTTGAAATAATAATCGTTATTTTTTGTTCTTTTTCTTTACAATTACAGAAATAGTATTATTCGGTTAAGAATACGATCTTATAATTTTTATATCTTCTTTTTTCATAAAATTTAATAATATTCTTTTCTTTCTTTCTTTCTAACATATTGGTTATAGGTACTACATATTTTCGAGTATCAAGAATTTTGCTTTCTATAGTAAAAATGATTTTTCTCCAATTAACGAAATGGGAATGAATGTTATTCAATTGAAACATTATTTAATGGCAATTAATTAATAAGGCTTTACATTGCTAGTATTTATTAATCGGTATCTTTTCATTGGTTTCGTTTATTAAAGTCAGTTCTACTTACTTATATTTTATGTTTTAATTCTTTAATATTTGATTATCTTTAATATCATTTTTTGTAATAAATGAATACACAAGACCATTTTGTTATCTTAGTTTTCTGAATATTATTATTGATAATCTTCAGATGAAACGATGAAAAAAATACGAGTTAAAATTAACCGATAGTTTGCATGTATTCGCTTAATTTACTGCCAGTAAGTAAAATGTTAAGAATATAACGTTACATGTTTTAATATATTTTATTTATATAAATCCACAAAAGTAAAATAAAATTAAATATTAATAATTAAACATTTACCATTATATCAAATATTTTTATCGCTAATCAGATGGAAACGGTTGCGAAAAAGAATACACGTGATCACAAGATCGTATATCTAATTTCTCATCATCAATCTGGACATCATATTTATGCACGAAGTAATTTTAAAATTATTAAATTATCGACATTGTTTCCAAAACAATTTGTCTCTCATTGCTCAATTTCTTTCTTTCTTACTTTTTCTTTTTTCTTTTTCATTTTCGATCCCAATTCCAATTAGTATTTATTATACTCGAAATCACTTTTAGTTTCGAGAAAACGAGAGAAAAGAAAAGATCATTTGAATGAATCGACATCCACACACATATACGCAGAGATACACATTCCTATTTGCGTGTAGTAAAGATAGATAAAAAAAGGATAGACAATTGAGAAATAATTTCGTGGTAAAAGAAAAAATAGAAGAAATAGATGAAAAAGAATAGGAAAAAGACTAAAAATAAGAATGAGAAGAAGACAAAGAAGAAGAAGAAGAAGAAACCGTGATTATCTCGATCATGGGCATTTCTTTTAAAGCTTTTCGCTCAGTTGAAAGGTAAGGTTTTCCTGGAAAACCATTTCTAGGTTCTTTCTTTCTTCCTTTATCTTCCTTATTCGTTTGTTCGTTCGTTCGTTCGTTCATTCGTGCGTGCTAGAGGTTTGCGTGGCAAACCGAGAAAATGTCGATGCTTCGATGCTCGAAAGCTTTTTCGAATAGTCCTACGAGTGAGACTTTTGAAACATTCACAGTGTTCATGAAACGTAATTGTTTCCTAGAATTTGTTTACATTGCAGACTAGAAAATATCGAATGATTTTCTGGTAACAATCCAAACACATTGAAAAATACAATTTTACATGGTTAATTTGATGCTTTCCTCCACTTTTTTTTTATCTTCTTTTCTTAATTTCTTTTCTTTTTTTTTCTTATCATTATTTTTTTCTTTGATAATTAACACTCAATTTAGTGGTATTATGCTTTAGTAAGACTTTATGGTAAATGAGAAAAGAAAAATCAAGATTATTTCGTCTTACATCCGGAAAAGATTGATCTTTTTTTTTTTTAAGAATTTAACAAAAATAATTATTCGAAGTTGATTGCTTATTTTTTTATTTTCAATTTTATATTCAAAACATCGAATTATTATAGATTGAAATAATCAAATATTGTATATAGAAAATATATAGAAATTTATATTATAGCGACGAAATATTCGTAAAAATATTAAAATAACTGTTTAAAATTCAGGTGATAAAATATGACAATGATGAAAGACAAATGGCAATGGTAAAGATTTAATTTTGCACTAGAAAGAGAATTATTTTCTTTCGAAAGTTTTTAAGAATATAGGAAAAAGAAAATGAATGAGAAATTACTTCTCGTGAATGGATACAAATTTTCATTGTAAAATATTTTTATTCGTTTAAAAATCTCATTTCAAAGTACAACTTACTTTTTTACTATTACCGAAGATATAAGAAAGGAGAAAATAGAAAAAAAAAAATAATTGCACGGGCGGTACTTGTATTATACTTCGTATATTGAAAAAAGAGATGGGGAGGTTCGTCGTTTCGATTTCGTGCAAATAAATATTCGAATGATGATCCTTAAAAGCGGATAAATATCTTGATATCTCTTCATATATATTTATGTAACATATTATATTATACATATATATATATATATATATAGAAGGTATATAAACCCGTTGAGAACTCACACGAAGCTGCATTTCAATGCGATGGAAAAGAAGAAGAGGATTCTATTCGTTTCGACCTCGCTTTTATTTTCTTTTATTTCTCTGTCCTTGTTTCGTTTTCCATTGGGACATTCTGTAGGACATCTATGTCCTTGCACGGGTCACCCGCACAGCTTTCTCCACTCATTTTCTGAATTCAATGGACTCCAATCGACCGATGGCTGCTGCTTCGCCGTTCTCTTGTCGGTCTACGAGCGTATATCCTTTCTTTTGCTTTTTTTCTTTTTTTCCTTTTCCTTTTCTTTTTATATATAGAAATTTACGATAAAACTTACCCATGTACTTTGCGAAATTACATTTCTTTTATTTTTTTTCCTTTTTTTATTTTCTCTATTTATTCGATAGGTGGTTGTGGGGGTGTTATCATTAAAAAAAAAGAAAAAAATAAAAATGAAATGGTTACATTAATATTGATTTTCATTTAGAATTTCATTTTTTTCTGACTTGTTTTAAAAGAATTATCTCGTGTAGCGAATGAGATTATAAATAAATAAATATAATTTGTAATATATTACTAATGAAATGAAAATTAGTTACGTGTGAATAATTTATAGAGAAGAAGAAATGAGATGAAATTAGGAGTGAAGGTTGAACGGGGTAAAGGTCAGGAATAGATGGGGAAAGGGTGAAAGCATTCTCGATCTCTTCAGTCTGTACTCTTGATGTCCCTCGGTGTACGTCTCTGCCCTCGTTCTACATTCCGACATCCAGGATTATCCACTCCTCTTCTGATTTCGATGAGCTCTCTTGAGAGACTCGGTGTGGTGGCGGGATGGGCTCGTTGTACTCCTCAAATACGTCGTCGTATACGCGATGGTCGAATACCACTATTTTTTTCTTCTTTTCTTTTTCATTTTTCCCTGTTTCTCTGTCGTTTTTTTATCATCATCGTATTTTCATTGTCCTTCAGAATGGCATTTCTAGAATATTACCTATCCCCCTTTCTTTTGTTTTCATGATACTTTATTATTTTTTCTTACATTTGGAAGATTAGTATAGGTAAATTTTTATAATAATTGAATGGATGTTGAGGAAAATGAAGTATGCTATATAAATTGCTAATTTTTTAAAAGAAATAGCTTGTACGTAACATATATACTCTTTTTTTCTTTCATTTTAAATAAATATATGAAATATAATTTAAAACTTAAATAACAAAAAAATATAATTGAATAATTATTAAATGCATGAAATACACAATATTTGTATACTCGATTATGTGTTTAGTATTTTATAAGATGTTCTTTTTCCAAACATTCGTTTCGTTATTAGATCACCGTGTATATGTAACTCGATCAGTACTAAATGTTTGTTAATTCAGTTTTTATCTATTTACTAAAAGATAACAATTATTAATCAAGCATTTTTAATTGTATGGGAAAAAAAAGAAAAAATATTCTTGTTGACTTTTCAATACGTTTAAAAGAAACATGCAAGATGAAATGATCTATCTTCGAATTGTTTAACTTCTCGTTGTGGCGCTTAAAGATAAGTTAATTACGTTTTATTCCTTTGTTTATATAATATGTTCCGTAATTTTTTATGGAATTGTATTTGTATAATGAGTCCTTATGGGAAAAATAATTACATTGTTTTTGGAACAAAGCGGAAATCGTATTAAAATGGGCTCATATAAAATATGAAAAATATATTTTGATTACTCATGAATTAATTGTTATTTAAATTTATTTTCTTTCATTCATTTTTTCCGTTGATTATATGAAAAATAAAATTTTTAATTTAAATTTCTTTTATTAATATACATAGACATTTATAATTAAATTGTAATTACATAATAATCGATATAACTGAAATAACGTATATTGGATGAATAAAAATAGGTATTGAAAGTTCTCTATAAATATATTTTATTTATTAATTAATACATTTTGATTTTGTCAAATAAACATATTCTCATTTATTTTATAATTATTTTCTAAAAACGTTTCATTTATTTGACTTGCATACATGGACAATAAAATACGCGGTGATAATTATGAACGCATTGAAAGAAAGAGATAGAATATAATTATCTAACGTTTCGTCAAATTATTCAGTTGGAATAAGAAAAATATTTGTACGAAATGATCTTTCAGAAGTTTCACAAACTTAGCTTATGATGATAGCAAGAAAACGTTTTGGAACAGGTGCAGCAAACGGGTGTGTCATATCCGTTACCTTAGCCACGAATTTTCAAGCCATTCGAAATAGCAAGTAATAGAAGAAGAAGAAGTGGAAGAAAAAGTTTCGCTTTTATTAAAAAATTCTTTGTATTAGAAATCGACGTTATTATTCAAGCTTAATCGTGTCTTTTTTGTGTGACATACTTTTTTGATCTCATTTTCTTTTTCTTTCTTTTTTTTTTTTTGTTTCTTTATTTATATCAGTATCTTGCTCGCTGTGATTTGGATTTAATATGCTCCATAGGATAATGAAGGCCTTAAAGTCGGCTGGTTCTTGCGAAAGGACGAATCTCCTTAGTCTCTCTTGTGCTTCGAACAACAAGGTTTCTGTTAAAATCCAAAGAGCTTATGAATAATTAAAGATATTTTCTCGCTTCTATCATGGCTAAATAGCTTTGTGAAATAATCGATCGTTGCTTGTTTTATCGAAGCGATATTTTGTTTTATACAAAATGGCTGGATAAGTCATTTGACAAAATTGCATTATTATTATTATTGTAAATAGGTTTAATCTTTTTTTAATAAAAGATGACGTTATTGGAAAATGCTTATTTAACGTGCATGACGAATTAATTCGTCATGGCATTTAAACACGAGTCAATTTAAACTAGATACAACATTTCCTTTTGTTTTTTTTTTTTTTACCTTTCTTCATTATTTATCAAAAAATTAATTTAAATAAACAATTCTTTGAAATCCTTATTGTTTAAGTAATCGTGTAAAATGTAGATTGTTACGTTACGTATTGTCTGTCATTACATAAAACGTATAAAAATTCTATATAAATTATTTTCTCACTTTTTTAAAAGATTAATTTTGCAAGAGTCGAAATTTTCTAATGAAATAATTTTATTCAGAAAATTGTATACACTTATCGTGCACATTTTTACGTATACTTTTGAAACAATGTAAGCACATGTAATATGGTCTAAATTTTAAATTATGTTTTTTTCGTTGAATCAATTGATTTATAAACAAGCATTACATGTATATTTCAATTTAATTTTTTTTACAATTAGTATTGTCTCTGAATCTTTGTATTTTCTTCTACTTTTTTTGAATGAACCTTTTTTTACGATAGTCGTCGGAAAGTCGAAGTACGATTAATTCTCTCCTTTTCTTTTCTTTTCTTTTCTTTTAATCCTACGACGTCAAGCTCTGAGTTAAACTCTAATCTAAGGGCGACGAGCCCGAGCGAAGATAAGTTTGTTAAGTGGCTTTAATCGAATTACGAGACACACGAAAACTACTTAATAGACAGCGAACGATCTTCTTGGCATCGGGAAGAATACTCCGACCTTTGGTCTGAGTGCTTTGCGACTTTAATTAGCATTCCTGATATCAAAGAATCTTCCTCGTTTCTTTTACTTTCTTTTATTCTATTTCTCTCTCTTTTTCTCATTTCTTTTTATCCATTAAGTTCGACCGAATCGTTTGATTTTCGTTAGAAAGGAGTTTTGTTAAGTGCTGGGTTCAGGAATAACGAGAACGAAATATTAATTCATTTTTCAATATAATAAATACTTTTGAAATATTTTATACTGAGATGTGTTTTTTCGTTGATAATAATTGGAAACATTTTTAAAACTGTAAAGTTGATGTTTCGATTGCTTAATTAGATCGAAAGTTGAAATGTATCTCTCGTAGATTTTTGGAAAAAGAAAAACCTAAGGAAACAGTGAAGTTTATTACAGAAAGTTTGTGAGAGTTAAGAAGGGATCCTGTGGTGAGGACAAGATATCTAAATTTATTCTTATAATGTGTACATTAGTTATATTAATTATGGTAATAGATATAATAAAAATAGTAATAATAATGTTGAATATATGATACTAGCGCTTAATTATATCAGTTATTGTAAAAAGAAAATAAAAGAACATGGAATGAAATGTAATATTATTTTCCCCGCCATTGTTATTTATTATTATTAAATATTTAATAGAACATACGAGAATCACGTTGGAACAAAACAAAAATAAATAATTTTATTAATTATTATTGATGATCGATGCATCGAAATCGTTTGAATTAAGCTTAGTATGTACCTTTGAAGTACGATATTCGACGATAATAATTATTCGGAACGTGCCGTCGACAGGAATATTAGTGAACCAATGAACGTTCTAGGATGTTATATTTTATTTGAATGCCTAAATAGTAATGCGATTTACTAATTTACAATATTATCATAGGAAATCCGGAACGTATTATTCGTAACGTTTGTCATATTTACTTTTACCGAGGACCTAAAACATGGAATTCATTTGAAAGTTGGTCGAATCAAGGAATCAATCTATTCGATATAATTTGTAAAATTATGTTTCGAATACATTATATCGGCTGTGTCAAATCGTTCGTTGAAAATGCGCTTAATTAATATACACTAATTGCTTTGCGAATGATATGCCTTCCGTTTCGAGAGAAACCGCATTAAAGCGTCCCATTGAAATATTACATTTGAAATATTTTGAATGGACAATGAATCCCGTCCGAATATTCGATTAAAATACAAATGTTCTTCACGCGGAATCGGGAAAATTCATATAAACTCTAGCGATGAGTCCGTCGTAATAAGATCTTCATTTTTAATCAACTACGTTAAATCTTGAAATTTTAATAACGACGCGTCAGATGTACTCGCTTCCTACCCCACATTAATAACGAATAGTTTATTCTGGGTAAATGTTAAACATAATTAAAGGTCTCGTTAACATGAACAAACGATACCGGCTCGTCTTTACTTGATGATATTTTTTAAGAAAACATTTAGAATGTATAAGATAAGTATGTAAGAGAGATAAAAAGATAGATGAATATTTGGCTCTTGTAACATCTTAAAGATACAAAGAGAAAATAAATTTTACTTTAGAGAGTATTTGCTTAATTAAAATCTATAAAAAAGAAATGGAGAAGGATAAAATACTTCAAGAACAAAAGGATATAAATAGTAAAAAGTAAAGAGAAAAATGGGCAAGGGGGAGGGGGAGGGGGGAAGAGGAGAGAAAGAACCAAGATTTATATGAAAAAATGCATTTTTTTTTATCGGAACGCGTCTATTTCGGTTCTCTTTAAAAATTGACCTTTATACCACGAGTTAGCTCGTTAATTTCTCTTAAAGTCTTTTAGAATTTAATTTGCATTGAATATTACGAGAGTATTTCCATGCGAACCCTCTTTCAAAGTACATAGAATTTCTGTTTTATTCGAAAAAGTGGGCCAATTTATTTCTAACGGCAAAATATCGAGCCCAATAAGATCTAATTTATGGAAAAGAAATAGAGGAATGAAAACAAGTGAAATAGATTGAAGTTTGACATCGAGAACTCTTCCCGTAGTCTTTGATATATTTTGAAAAAATCTTATTCACGAGATTTTCGTTCGACAAACAATCGCTTATCTTCTTTCAAAAATTTTCGTATGATTTTCAACAAGCAACGATTTTTCATGTTGTTTCTTTCGTTCTTCTTGTTCATCTGTTCGTTCGAATAAAGATGCAAAGAGATGAACATATCGATGCTTTAGTAAACTGATATTTGTTAAAATCGAAGAAAGTTCGATGATATCGTTGGAATTTATCGAAAACGCATGACGCACGCGATCAGCACCAAAAGAACTACGAACTCGATTGTTATTCCTTCCTATTGGGTAATACCGTATTTCAGTGGTTAGCTTTTGAAGTATTTCGTGCTTACAGGAAATAGCACACGGATTTTAGTTTGTAACCGTACGGTTCGTGTCGTGTAAACGTTGAAACGGACATCGAGGCAGGCACAGCTTGTTACACACGGGTATGTTTGATGAAACAGTGGGAAAGAAAGAAAGGAGAACGAGACAGGGAGACAGAGAGAGAGAGAGAGAGAGAGAGAGAGAAAGAAAGAGTAACCAGGCAAAAAGACAAAATGATAGTATTGTTAGTCGAGCTAGTAGGTAGTGTAGCTCGGTGGTGTCTTGCTGATAATCCAACCTACTGTAAAATGTTTATTCCTGAAAAACAACGGAAAAATGTAGCCATGTGTATCAGACGTGTACGTGCACCCTGTCAAACAAATCGGGTCACTGTTATATTCTATACTACGCGTTTTCTACTTTTATCTTTTCGTGCTTCATGCTTTATAATTATCTCCGGCCGTGAACGAATGAAAAAAAAAAAAAAAAAAAAAAAAAAAAAAACAAAAAAAAAACAAAAAATGGGACATTCACGTCAAATCGATCACTTTTGACTACGACTTCTTTCGATTTTGCTGAAACTTTTTTATCATTTTATTCAATCATTGAAAAAACCTCTCTAAGAATTTTTTCAAATTTTTGTTTAAACCAACCCAAGAAAAGTTATGAATATTTCAAAAAAAACATGGCTTTTTTTTTTTCTTTTAAATAGCCATAACTTTGTCAAACATTGGACTCATCGGGACGTTTTTTTTTTTTAATTTATTTTTTTAAATATATTATTTTTTTTGAAAAATATATATATTCTTATACATTTTGTCAGGTTTATTTTAGGTGAATTTATTACGGAGATATGTCACTTGAATAGCATTCATTGAAAAAATATCGATTATCTTGATGGTTCATGAAAAATATGATAGAAATCATACTTTAGAAAAAAAAGAAAGAAATAAAATAAAATTTTTGATCGTTCTCGTTTAATAATCATCGTTCTATCATAATTTTTTTATATTTTCAGTATTAAAAAGAGATATGAAGTCTGTTCGTTATTCATCCCGTGCTATTACTTTGACGAACAACGGATTCTAATTTTTTAGGAATATCCTCTCTCTCTCTCTCGAAGAAAAAAAAAGGGATTGGATGTGTAACATCGTACATGCATGAACCTCTATTGTTCCTTCTATCTTTTTTATTCAATTTTTGTTCGTATGACAAAAGAAAAGAACGTACGCGCGTAGTTATTTACGTTTTCACACATTTTCAACTTTCGGTTATCCGTTTCGTTATTCGGAGAGTTAAGGGGTTATATCTAGTTGTGAGGCCAAAAAAAGGCGTTTTTTAACGAATATATTTTGGAAAGGTATTCTATTTGAATAATACAAGAAGTATTAATACATTTCGTGGCGTTTTTAAACTTTGTATTGGCACTTTTTATTTAACAAAATATTTATTTACACTGCTCCTTTAAACGATCTCCTGCATTTTCCTTTTTTTCTTTTTTTTCTTTATCATTGATATTAAAAACGTTATGAGTTAGACAATTGTATGGAGGATACTTTTTTCGTTGAAATAATTTTAGAAGAAGAAGAAGAAGAAGAAAAAAAGAAAGAAAGAAAATAATCGATATCTACATATTTAGAAAAATATAAAAGTTTGCCTTTTCAGATAGCAACGATAAGATCATAAATCAGATGATGATTTTGATCGAAGCATTGAAAGAAAACGATAAAGATCATCTCTCTCTCTCTCACTCTCTCAGTTGTCTTAAGTCTTTCTAAAGGATTCAAAAGTTCATTTCAGTCGTGTCATCTTCGCTAATAGTTTAAAAGGTCCTCTATCTTTCTCAGCAGTTATCCGCGAAAGCTTGGAACAGTTCTTTCTCACGATTACGAGGACGAGGACGAGGACGAGGATGAGGACGAGGATGATGACTATGAAGACGACCGTCGTCGTTTCTCTTGCCGACGTTTCTTCAACTTTTATCCCAGTCTCGATAACTTCTTCTTCTTCCTCTGCAAGTTTTCATTCCGTTGCTCCGTGGTGATGCAGAAAGAGACGGACGAATAGAAACGAATAAAGAAAGGGGAAGACGCAGAGAAGGAAAGAAAGAGAAAAGTGAAGACCTCGGAAACCACGCGAATGAATAAATAGAATGAATTTAATTTTTCCCTCTTAAAACGTGCATTCACTGAGTAGACGTAAGATACTGCTTTCTTTCTCTCTCTCTCCCTTTTTCAGAGATTACACCCTAAGCTATAGTAAATATATGATATAATGAATCACGAAGTCTGCTAAGTACTACTAGTCTCAAAAGAAAAAATAAAGGAAGAAAGAAGAAGAAGAAAAATAAAAAAAAGTAAGAAAAAGAATATGAATAAAATAAAGTGGAACGATAAATATGAAAGAAATTGTAGAGAACGAGAAAGATGGTTAAACGTGTCATCGTCAAAAAAATATGAAGAAAGAAAAAAATAGAAAAGAAAGTGAGTTGGGAGAGGGTCAAGGGGAGATTGAAAAGGATGAGGAAGAGGAGGAGGAGGTGGTAGTGGAAGAGGGTAGGTGACGGACTGTGTAAGAAGTAAAAGCGAGAAAATTCAACGAATTTTACTGGACAAAACGGGGCTGTAAGGTTGGCATTACCCTTTCATGACATTAGCAAGGCCGCGGAACGAAAACACGATAACACCATTACCCGCGCATAATGAATTTATCGTCGGTGACTTAAGGACAATTAACGCAGAACTTTTGATGTATTGTTTCATCTCCTCGACGGGTGGGATCCAAGAACACCTCGAGCCTCTTTTCTATTTTCCTTTCTCTAGGTTCTCCTTAGCCGACTCCCCGTTGTCGTAGTCGTCTATTGTGTTCGAACCCCCTTTTCCTAACCACCATACTCTGATTTCTCTGCTTGCCATTTACGCGGACGAGCTTTACTGTTCCTATCAGAGAGAGGGAAACCTATATGTGTGTGGGGTTCGGAACAAAAAATTATCTTATATGTAATTTATGGTCAGACGTTAGATCATTGAGATTTAATCTTTATAATAACGATAATTCGTCAGATTATTATTATCTATTTATAATAATTTAGTAATATATTGTATTACTATAATTGTAAGTGTCGTTATGTAATTACAATTGTATACGAGAAAAGGTAGTTAAATATCTAGCGTTTCTCGAATTTCCATTAAACGCACGATTTCCAAGTGTGCGATCGTTGCTCGAATATATATACGGAACAACAAGATTGTTTTCTCTAATAACGTTTCTCTTATCGAGTGCGACGTATACACACACACACACACATATTATTACACGCCATAAATATATTTAAACGTATTCGTATGTCCCATGGAAATGTGTATATGCCTGCACATGTGTTTATATGTCTCGTATGATGTGTATATGTCCCCGTATGTCTTTACTTATAAATGTATACAAGTACCTTCCATGTACATATGTGTGCAATTGATATAAAGGAGCATTATTTCCTGCGGGGCCATCGGCGAAATATGAACCAACGGAATTCCACTTTCCGTTCTTGGATATCGACAGATATTGTGTATGCTTCGCGAACAGCCGATGGTTTCAAAATCACACTTTAACCAGGGAAACATAATGGACGACAAAGAACCTCCTTCTGATATCGTTCGCGAATACTTTCCTCCTTCCTTACTATCATTCTTTTTATCGCAAAAAAAAAGTGTAATTGCCGTTACGCTTCGTGACTCTTTCCATTTCTTTATTTCTTTCTTACTTTCTCTCTTTCTATCTTTCTTTCGTTCTTTCTTTTTTTTTTAAGAACCATTAAATGCTTCTTCCTTCTATTTTATCGATACGATTGTCTCCCTCGACGATATAAATTGAAACGCGTCCGAAGACAACCCATAAACATTTTCTATTTATTATAATTTTAATTCGTCCTTACTTTACGTATCGTTTATTATAATTACGACGTATTCAAATTTTATGATATCTAAGCGAAATGAAAATTTGAACTAATAGGTTAAATTTTGGTTGTTCTTCTACCTGTCGTTTCCCATACCGCAAATTTAAAATAAAAATCTATCAGAGAAGGTTATTGCCATTGATATTCATTATTTCAATTCGTTTTTCACAAATCATTTACAGGATTTTTAATAAAAACTGTCATTTTTTTTTTTTTTTTTTTTTTACAAACGGACGGTAAGCAAACTTGAAAGTATCAAAGGATTGAAAATACAAAAGGATACATTTTACAAGTACCTTATTGTGTTTGTAAAATTGTCGGAGTGTTAATTCGCAAATCGTTAAAGAGAAAAATCAAGGTAAAAAGTGGGATGGGAATAGCGTGTTTGTTACAAATACGTATGGTAGTGGTGGTATGTATGTATATATATATATATATATATGTATATGCATGCATAAACGAAATGCTACGTTGAATTTTCCAACGTGAAGTTCGACCTGTCATTGGCACGCCATTGCACCAACGATATTCGATTAATTTCCTACCGCTATTAAAATTAAAAGCATACCTACCTATATGTTTCGGTGCGCTCTCAAACTCGTCTTCTTTATTGAATTTTCCATCGAATCAAGGGGGAAAAATGAATTGACGAGTATGAAAAAAAAAAAAAAAACATCTTAACTGTTTCTTTCACTGGTGTTTAATGCGTTCTCCCTTTTTTTTTCTTTTCGAGTATTTTTTTTATCGATATTTGCTAGCCCTCTCTCTCTCTCTCTCTCTCTCTCTCTCTTCTTCTTTCTTTCTTTCTTTCTTTTTATTTCATTTGTTAAAGGATCAAAGAAATTTCTGCATACATTTTGTTCAAATATTTCGAAACTGAATAAAAATATTCATTTTCATATATGAAGGAATATGCATTTAAAACGAGAAATTGCATAATTAACAGTTGAGAATTATTTAAAGTCTATATTTATTTTGTTTAAATAAAAAACGCAATAGAATTTCTCACTTCTTAATTTGCATGGTATTATTAAATTTGTTACATTTGGAAGAGATTATGATTGTTTTTATTACTTCTTCTTTTTTTTTTTTTTTTTTTTTTAATATATAAATAACGAATACAAAATGTTGTCATGCCCATTCAATATTACTAATTTTAAATGACACTTTTTGTTTTGTCTTTGTACTCGTCAAATGAAAATGACTCGAATAAAAAATAAAATATGGAGATAAATTTATCGCCCGTTTGAGTTTCTTTCTTGTAGTATTTATATTATACATGCAGTTAAAAAAAAAAAATAAATAAATGAATTTCGAATATGCTGTACGATTACACGATAAAAATAATAGAAAAGGAAAAAGGAAAATAGACCAGAATAAAAAAAAAAACCAAAAAAAAAAAAACAAAAAACAAAACATAAAGAAACGTTGAAATTTAAAGGAAAATTTCTTTAGCCTAGTTTCGTATATATATTCTTTAACAAATGAAATACTTTTTAAAGGGATCTAGTAAAACGTGTTGCAAATACATTCTTATGTCCAACGTGACACGACAAAACACGCTTTCCCGTGTAATAATAGCTTACGTCCATGAAACGTGGGAGAGGGGAAGCCCTATTAGAAGTACCGTTGTTATACCGGCCCAGATATACATACATATATACATACAACATATGTATACGCTCAAGTTTAATAGCATATAACGTTCCGCGAACTTTCATAGCCGGTGGTCGTTACGATTATCAATCATTTTTATTTTCGCCGAGTAATTTTACGATCTCTAAGCATGAATAAATAATTCATCTCGAAATAACAAAACAAAACAGAATAAAAAAAAAAAAACCAAAAAACAATTTTGTTATTTTTTATTTATTTATAAGAGAAGAGCCCATTAATGCATAAATTGGATAAACGGTATTGAGGATAATGAACAGAAAATATAAAATTAAAAGCAGCTCGAGACAGTGTTTTTTAACAAATCTTAAAAATTTGCGTTAAACATTTTCAATATCATAAATATGAGAATATTTCAAAGTTTGGATTTACTATTTGACAATAATAATATTTAATATGTTAATATTTTTAAAGTGATTGAAGATTTTGTATACATTAAATATTCAAACGAATAATACAATTGTGTTCATTTTGTTTTTTCTATTTTTTTTCAATCTTTCTAAGTTAAAGAAAATAAAATAGAGACGCCTTATATATCATTCCCGCCAATCATACGATCATGTTACGTGTTAAATACTTAAACAAGCTCGATAAGCACCAACTGAGACATTCTTACACGCAAAAGTTAGCAAATCGATAGGCACGAGTCTTCCCTCGAGTGGATAGCATATAATTTATTCCTCGTCGTTTCCTATCGAGTGAAGAAGTCGCTAGTCACGTCGGAAAGCATTAAACGCATTTGAAAGAATCGATATACGTTTATTCTCTATCCTTCTCTCTCTCTTTCTCCCTTTTTCTCTTTTTTCACACTTTCTTATCCTGCGGTATGCATTGACTATACTATACAACAAAAGCGTGTGAGCTTATGAACAAACTAATCCCGTTGACTTTTACGCACGAATCTACGAGCTCGATTTTCTCTCTCTCTCATTCTTTTTCTACCTTTTTTATTCTTGTTTTTTTCATGAATCGTATTTAAAAGTCTCCTTCTCTGTTCTATCCCTCTCCCTCTCTCTCTCTGTTTTTTGTTTTCAAAGGTAGTCGTGGGTGGTCCGACCGTTTCAACGTCGCTCCCTTTCCCAACGCATATATATCATCATTAACTTCTCCGCCCTTTTCTCTCGTTTTTTTACCTTCACTCTCCCTCTCTCTTACTCTATCTCTCTCTTGCTCATTTTGTTTCACTAGTTCACTCAGCAGCTCGCTCACCATCCATCCTTTTTCCACCAGCAGGAGTCAAGGTGGCACGCAAATCGCATAAAACTGGAATAAAAATTTAATGACCGCACAGCAGGCAGGCAGGCAGGCAGGCAGGCAGGCAGGCACCTTTGCCCTTTTTGGCCACGTGAACTCGTCCCTTAGCGAGAAGTCACGCTTACTCGCTCGCGAACTCTCGCGTTTAAGCCTGACGTGGATATATTGCTACAACCTACCTGATCGTTTGTCATACGCGTTTGTAAGAATGAAACGTAAGAACGTATTTAGGTGTAAGAACAAATTTCGTAAACGTTTTTCCCAAAAATTTCACGTCGAATTGACGATTCCCTCCTTATGCTCAAGAGTATTAGAGAAATTTCAATTTGGTTTTGAATATTATCACGATTTATTGAATATAAATAAAAAAAAACAAAACGTTAGAAATGTGATATTCGCAAAATTTGAGAAAATTGGAACTATTATAAAACTATGTGATCTCCAATCTAAAAAAAAGATCTACAATTCATAGATTAATATGTGAAATATTAAAATAGGTCAGACATCCTTTCGAAATCTAGAATAATTTTCTAGTCTCTGAGTCGACTCAAGAATAACGTATATACATATATATATATATATATATATATGTACATCGGTAAAAGTTTTCCATATATAGAAAATTTGCCAAGATGCTTTATTAAAGATTTGAAATAGTAACGAAAACATTCGTAATTTCCACTAATCGCTTTAGACAATCTTGTGTTTTTCACGATTCTCGTTTGAAAATATTATAAATCCAAAGATAAAAAAGCAAAGGTCAAAAAAGAGAGAGAAAAAGAGAAAGACAGAGAGAGAGAGAGAGAGAGAGAGAGAGAGAGAGAGAAGGAGAGAAAGGATATCTACGAATTTATTAGCGAAAAGCATTTACTTTAATTAACGAGTCACATTTGATTAACGTTAAAAGCCAAGCGCGCCTATTTAATAACCAAGAAGAGAGGGAGAGGTGATAATCTTCGTTAATCGTAAGATACGATATCTCAAGAGAAGAAATAGCACAGTAAGAGGAAGCAAACGGAACAACGGGATTAATTAAGCGGATCACTTTATCCGTTCCTTTTTGGAATCCTCGTCCTGCTTGTCGTAACTAATCTGCCATGGTGCAAAAAAGAAAGAACGATTTCGACGTCCGATTAGTCACGCAGTATATCACGATTAGTCGTCGAACAGAGAATCGGAAGTTTTTTTGTGCTATTCCTTCTCCTCTCTTTCCTCATTCCTCTTTCCTCTTTCTATTTTTGCTCCAATTTTCTCTCTCCTCCGTTTGTTTTATTTTCTCTTGGGAGGAACATTATCGTCGTCCTCGTCGTCGTCGTTGTCCTTGCCAATTCATGCGATCGGCCACGAACCACCAGTAAATTTTCCAACGAGAATCCGGCTGGTCGCGAGTCACGCGAATTCCTTCGACATATTTCGCTAACGAACTGACCTCTCGCAATTGCTTTAATCAAATTTACCGGATAAACGGACGGTTAATTTTTATCGGTCTCTGTAAAATTCCCTAACGTCCGCGCGTATTCACCTATACACGCTTACACCATCTCTACCATTCATGTACACATTCATAGGATGCTAGCACGCACGCCCAGCATGCACGCAGCCACGTGGAAAAATGTTTAAAAACAAGTTGGAACAAATGTAACGAACGTAATCATCCATCCTTTGCACGCATAGTGAAATAGATCAATGACTTATCAGATACGAGAAACTATCAAAGGGATTTCCGATAAGATACTACTCGTAAAACTACTCGTAATATCATTTTTCCATTGTTAATTCCTCTTAATTGGTATGTCGACTAAAACTTAACGACATCGTAAAAGGGAACTTCGCTTTTATTATCGGAACATTTAAACTCTATATTTGTTAAATTTGATATACGAATCGTCTCTTCTCGCAGTTAAAATCTATTAAGGGTGGTTCACGTTTCTATAGAATATATCTACCTATTATTTCTTCTCATCTTTCCACTCGTAATATTAAATTCGTAGAATAATACGACTTCTTAGAGAGAAAGTGAGAGAGATAGAGAGATAGAATAATATGCTTTCTTTAATTTAAAGATAACTTCGTAGGAAAGAGGAAAAGAAAGAACGAAAGAGAATGGCAGAGAGTAAGAAAAGCGTAGACCAATCGCATTCGTCATCCTCGTCGCGTACGTCAGAATACGGTTCCTTTTTTCGACGAACCAGCTCCTTTTCTATTTTATTCGCACGTCATAACGACAATGTGAATGAAAATGAGAGAGTGAGTGAGCGAGCGAGCGAGCGAGCGAGACAGAAAATGAGTAGGAATTAATTAATTTTCTATGGCCCGGTCGCACGAAAAGCAGTTCGTTCGTTTAAATTATTAAAGAAGAGTAGAAAGAGAAAGAGATAGATAGAACGCTTCCATACGAATTAATTTACAGCTAAAGCGAGTCATGTTTCGTTGAACGATAGTGGAAGAAGATATTCATTTTTACGCTATCTGAATATTTCATATTGACTTCAATGCAAAGTCATGATATCGTTGATCATTTTCGAAAATATTTTTCCTGAGATATAGCTTGTCCATCTCATAATTTTCTTCCCCCCCCCCMCCTTTTTCTTCTATCCTTATCCTCCTTAAGGAAAAAAAAAAAACAAAAAAAAAGAAAAACTTCCTTCGATATTTTACGATACGTCCTCCTATTCTTTTTCTACATAACGCGTTCACTTATAAGATAATAATCGTCACGAACATTGCCGATTTCGGTTCATGGCAAGTTCGTGATGGCTCTCTTTCTACCAACGAGAACATTTTTGTCGACATCGTAATCCAAACCTTTAAGCTGCCCCTGCTTATTAATTATGCTCGTACAGTATATTCCACGATAGACGACGACGACGACGACGACGACGATGACGACGACGAGGAGGAGGAGGAACGTGTCGCGCCATACATAATTAACGCGTACGCCCTCCTCAGGGAAATATGTATCTAGGACATGATAAATGTCTTTTCTTCTCTTCTTTCTTTATTCTCTTCACTTCTCAAATTCCCTTATTTTCTCTTTCTTTCTTTATTTATTTCTTTCTTTCTTTTTACTTTTCTTTTTATTTGCTATTCTCTCTCTCTCTCTCTCTCTCACCATAATTTTACTTTTCCGTTTACTCGAAACGCTGTTTCTTCTTTTTTTTTTTTTTTTACCTTTTTTCTTTCTCTCTCTATCTCTATCTCTATCTCCCTCTTTTACTAAAGTAACGTCTTTGGGACTACATCTTCGTTAATTCAGTTACGCCAAGTTCACTGTCGGTTGGTACGCGAGTGACATTTATAATATTCACTTTACGCCTGTCTCGTATGCACTCGCTACAAGTTCTTGCAAGAGAAGCATCGCGTGTCGCGCATAACGGAAGATTCTATATAATATTGTACATTCGAAAATGCTACGCATTTCTACCGAACTACTATACTATGAATTTCTATCTTACTCTCTTCTCTCTCTCTCTCTCTCTCTCTCTCTGCAATATCCTATCTCCCATCATCCTTTTGTTACATTCAACGTTACTCCAGGAGACGAAATTTCTACTGTATTTTCGAGACGTATCTTTTTCTCTTTGTCATTCCATCAAAATTCATTTCTATTCATTTGTAACATGTTTTAAGAATTTACAACTTTTTATTATATACGAGATGGATAATAATATTTGTCTCTGTCTATCTGTCTGTCTGTCTCTCATTCTCTCTCTCTCTCTCTCTTTTTCTTCGAAGATGCATTTTTCTTTTACAATCCTGACAGGTGGACGATGCATATGTAAATGTTTGCGGTAGACTTTATATGGTCTCTTGAAAACGATAAATCGTTGAGATAGGCGTAGAGGATTGTCGCTTCGTGATTTCTTCTCTTTCATTCTTTCTTTCTATTATCTTTCTTACTTGAACGAAAAGAAATTCATTGCGCACTTAAATCGGAATATCCCTCGGAAAAGCGACGAGGCACGCTTCTCAATTCGTCCAACCTACCAAACAAGCTTTCTTCTTTCTCTCTCTCTCTCTCTATCTCTTTATTTCTCTCCTTCCTATTCAACACGATATCCTCTGCCATATATTCTATCCACGAAGCGGTATCATCATCCTCGGCACAACAACGGACTCTCTATCAGTTTCTTAGCATGGTCACTGTATTTACCTAGGATGAAATTTCGATTCGTTTTATCTGTTGATGCGACGAGTACGTTATATTCGTAAAATAATAATAATAATATTAATATATATAATAATAATGATACTATATTATTATGTAATATCTACTCGTTGGTTTTATAAGTAATTAGAACGAGATATGAGTTAGTCTTTGATTCAAATTAACAATTCGGGAATCTCGTATGTTGCAAAGTATACTTTATTTGATTGAGTTTATAAATAGCAATTAGGTTTAATGTCGTGGGTTTCTAGAAATAAGGAAAATTAAGGAAATAGTAAGGTTTATTTTATGGAATGAATTAGAAAAGTATCCTGTGGGAAGCTAGAAAGCGTAGATGGAGATAATTGGGAGTTCTGCGATGATAATGTCTTATAATGATGTATATAGTGGTTAGTATAATAACAATAAAAGCAATGATAATAATCATATGATTATAATAACTGTCTAATGACGATAACGATAATATGATTATGATTATGATAATAATAATAATGATAGGTACGATAATAATCTTATCTTGACGTAACATAATAATACATGATAATAATAATAATAAT
>NW_014569550.1:1384474-1392335 GCF_001313835.1 Polistes canadensis
CCCCCCCCTCCCCACGCCCCTCAATCCACAGTTCTCAATCCTTTTCTCCTTCTTTCTTTTCGATCGTACGCCGGTGTTTGCAAAAGGTTTTACGATGTTTACCGTCCACCGGCCAGAATCTTATTGTTATTTATAACAATGCCCGAAGCCTGTCTGCGACGTGCGAAGCACTAATACGTTCGACTTAATGAAACTCGCCGTTGGATTTCCCAATAGAATTTTCTGATTGTTTTCTTTGATCGTAATTCTGACATTATATGATCGAGATACTTTTCTTTCTTTATTTCTTTCTTACTTTCTTTCTTTCTTTCTTTTGTTTTAGAATTTTTAATTGTCGAATCTAGTCAGGATTTATAATAAGAAATATAGATTATATATAGATATGTAGATATATTCCTTGTAAAAAGTTTAATAATAATACAAAATATTAGTTTAGGAGTTTATCTTCTGATTAAAAATTTGAAGGGCCTATTGGCAAACCTTATACTTTTTCATTAGATGAATTTAAGACCGTACATACGTACATATGATACAACTGATTGCAAGAATAACATATTTTTGTATTGTAGAAATTAAAAAATAAGAATCTAATTGAAATTGATTTCCACAGATCTTTTGTTTACCATTCCGGTTGCAATAATTATTATTCGTAAAAAATATATTTCGACAATTTTGAATTTTATAAATTTCTTTATATTCTATAGTCAGTAGAATGTACTTAATAATCCTTAAACATAATAATGATAATACTAATACTAATAATAATAGTAATAATAGTAATAATAAAATACATCAATAGGAAAGATATCTATCTATTCATTCGTCGACCACGACTATCTAGCAAACTACAATCCGGAAAGGAATTCGGAGAAAGTTTTGTCGTGATATTCTCTTGGGATTCTCCCATAATTCGCGTTTCGATGCACAATTCAGGAAAGTATTTGGATACCATGCGGAAAGACGGACTACGCCCACCGTTGCTAAGGGCGTCTCTTCTCTCATAATACTATATATAAAGTTATAAATCGTAGAAATGGAATACAACGTATTATAAGCCGCAGATTAATAAGTTTACGGATGCAACGATTGTCATTGTTTCTATTAATTTAGAACTTCCTAACGTATTCTATTACAACAAAATACTTTAATTCAATATTTACGAGAAAAGAATAATAATAACCAATTGAGAAACATTACTTTTAGCGTTTTCGATATCGCATCGATTAGATTTTGAAAATTTGATTGATGACGCGTTTATGAGATTTTCTGTTAAAAGATAAATGCGAAATTGGAATAGTAACGTCAGCGATAGGCCATTGAAGTTTCCGAACAACAGGGGAATGAACTATGTTCTCTGTTAATACAACGTAATTTAGATTTATGCGTAGTTACAATAATTCTCTGTCTCGCTCACTTTCAATATCTATAGTGTATGCCTATCTGCATATATGTCTCTCTTTCTCTATTGCACTCACGAGTCATCGACGTAGCAACGTCATTTCAAAGCTAATACCTACGAATTGCTCAACGTTAGCGGGTGACTGCAATTTCCGTATTTAACCAAGTCTCGTAATTGTAATACGAACGCGAAATATTTTATCGTTCGATATAACAGAGAGCAAGTTGATATAATAGTCGAGCACGTATCCGGAGGACGATGACATGAGGACGATAACGATTCGGTAACCGTTCGTTCGTTCTCCTGTATTTTCCAAACGAGATTTATTGAGGTCAGTGTTGAGATCCTTGGCCGAACTGAAATATTCCGTAGCCGATGAGACTCGTCGAGCTTTGTTCTATGAGGATAATATAAACTACCACCATATACTACATTACTGGCACATGTTCGACTACACATTACAACAGAAGTCAAAGATGAAGTAATAATAATAGTTGTAATACTAACTGTTGGTAGTAGTAACTGGAAAAGGAATAAGTTTGGGAAAAGGGAAAAAAAATCGGCGACAAGCTTAAGCACAGCTGGACGGCAACATTTTGCGTAGACGGTGGCGTATCATTGAATGCTGAAATATTAAAATGTAGTGACGGGGTGCGTACAATGTTACCTCGGGTAGATATCTAGAGGGGTGGAAACGCCGGAAATACAGCAGATATTGAAAATGCCCTTTCCCTCCTTCTTTACAATTCTACCGTATCTTCGAGTAGGGGAGAATGGGTGAGAGAGAGAGGGGAAGGAGGAGGATGACAGAGGTGGAAGAGGGGTTCAGGAGAAGGAGAAAATAACCGAGGTACAGTGAAGCAAAAAAAATTTCTAACTATACAATATGACAGATATTGCTTCGTCAAAAGAATCCTTCGATATGTGATTGGCTACTACTATGAGTGTATTCACATAGATTATTTAAGATTTATCATAAATAAGAGACATTAAACGTGAGTATGTAATTAACCATTTTATATTTTGAACATGCCTATGAATTTCATGGCTGAATTATATTAATAAATTAGATTAAAAATCATACTTTTTTACAAACCGGGCTCGCGTTATTCTCTTTTTTTTTTGTAAAAAGAAATTTCCAAAAGTATAACTTCTGACTAAATAAATATCTATTGCAATTTTTTTTAAATTGATCTATGATGTGTGTGTCATGTTTTAAACGCACGCACAAGTATTGCCAGATTCAATTAATGTTATCAGAGTTATGCGATCCTAAAAGCCATGTAAGGAAAAAATTACGAAAAAACATTATACCCAATGAAATATATTGTACAATATTATAGAACAAAGGTATTACAAAATACTACTTAGAATGGAACATCAAAGATTATAAGCATCCATTGCTTAATTATTATGTTTATCGTGAAATAAAATGAAATGAAAGAAATGTCGATATGAATTGTGTTTTTCTTTTTGAAATCATTTTTATGTTTTATTATAATTTATTATACAATCAAAGATAGGAAAAAGTATAAAATAATAATGAATCGTAGAAAAAGGGACGAGCTCGTTCCGACAGCGAAAATCGTTCCAGGAAGAGAAAAAAAAGAAAAGAGAAGTAGTATTCTCTATGTCTCTCTCTCTCTCTCTCTCTCTCTTGATCGTAAATACGAAAGAACCTTTCCCCATTTAAACTTTTCTTCAACAAGTAGGTGGGTGTGCTCCGGTTGGAGATCGTATATATTATTCCCAGTTACCAGCATTTTCCAGTTTAATTTTCTACGGGGCGAACCTAGTCGAACTTGTAGAATGGTGGTCGTGAAAACGATGACGTGGTAGCCACTCAACAGGCAAAAATAGTCGCTTACGTTAGCTTTTCAAATAGAGATTCGTCTTTTTAGGATTTTTGCATCTACGTTTCTTATATATATATATATATATGAACATAGTTCTTGATGCTACTTCTCGTTTCTTTAGAGAAATCCAAGAAAGGAACATAAGTTGTACTTATTAGAGGAAGAGAAGAATTGCCGGATCCAATCAGAGGAGGAGGGTATTTCAGGATAGCCACTGATCCGGATGCATTGAATGCGTTGTGCAGTAAACGTTCGTTACCGATGGAATCTACGTGCAAGAGAGATAGAAAGTCTGCCAAGGGGTAGAGAATTCGGGGTATGGGGGATGATAACATGGAGGTTGGTAGGGGAACGAAATGTAGAAGAACAGTAGCAGAATCAGCGTGTCTTCTATTTAATTAAATATCTACTTTGTGCCCCTAGTGGATTTCAAACGAAGCTGAAATGTTTTTCGCCCTCTCCCGTTATCCTCTTTGCGCCCCCATTCTCGGCAGTCCGCTTTTGTGCTTCGGGGCGTCTGCTCCGGACTTCGTGAAAAAGGATATTGCATTCATACATACATACATACGATGGCTCTCTGGATTCGTTCGCCGCCAAAGGAATCGGTCGGAACTGAAAGAGACTGGGTGGAAGAAGACGAGCGATGGATACAAAATATAAACGGATCTGTACAACCTTTCTTTTCCTTTTTCTTCCTCTTCCTCTTTTTCTCTTTCTCTCTTTCTCTTTCTATCCCTTTCACTTCTTTTTTTGTTTTACTTTTATCATTTCCTTCACTCCCTTTATATATATATATATATATATATATATATATCTTTCTCTCTCTTTACCCATGCATCTCTCTTTATCTTTTTATTCATCTCGAATACATCACCGCGTCTCTGTTTGTTTTCACGGGAAATCGTCGGTCTCCTAGCGGTTCTCTGGACTACATGGTTATTGGCCCATCGTTCCGAAAATTCGATACGCGCAACAAATCCGCTTTATGTACACGTATATATATATATATATGTATGAATGTATGCAGTAGGTATATATATGAAGATATATATATATATATATATGTTATACACATTGAATGGAAGCACCGAAGATATATTACTTTTTGGTGCGAAAAATCTGCCGATCGGATCTCTGTCATCGGGTACAAATCGATTAGAAGACGTTTACTTCAGGTAATCGTCTCAACATGATGGACCAATCTCTCTATCTTTATCTATCTATCTAATCTAATTCTATATATATATATATCTACACATAAAACGTGTACGTGTATATTCGTAAATCTCTTTTTTGCTACGAGGTAGCTTGTCAAGAAACTATTAAAACTCGCGTGCAATCCAATAAGAGATGCATCCTCTTCTCGTCGATCATTTTTCGACATGGTTCCCGACCTATCCATTGGAATGTTTTCCTCGGGAAATATCCTGTCTCACGAAAGTCGACCGTCCGACATGGATTTTTTTAAGGCTTACTCCCCCCCCCCCGATTCCTCTCATTTTTATCGGAAAATCGATCCTGTAGTTTCCCTTGTAAACGTCACGCCAACGAGCTGCTAGACGGTTCGGCTAGCTGCCTATTACCCATCAATTTTTCTCCTACCGTTAAAGGAATACAAAGGAAGGGAAATAGAGAGAACGAAAGTATCGATAAAACGAGAGAAGAATGACGTATTTTCTCAAATACGTCGGTTCGATTTGTATTTCCTATCCCAAAGATCGTGGAAAACCAAAATAGAAATTTCCTCTTATGAGTCTAATCGAAATCGTAACAGGAATCATGTTCATCTACTGTCTTGAACAAGGACGAAATTTGGCAAAATAGAAAAGAAGAGGATAGTAGTAGTATGGAATACGATCGAAGTGCCGTCAAGGCAACGCATGTAACAGGATTATCCCGTATGGTATCCATTTGGTACAGTAAAAGCCCTCTTAACGGCTTTTTCAGGCTCGAATATTGGGAAAACGAGTCATTTCCGTCGGTAAATGTCACGAGAGGGAAGTAGATGAGTAGTGCCCACATATTACCTATCAATTTGCCTCTGTCGATACAGAGCTACCGTGAGAGAGAACGAGAGAAAATAATTAAGAGAGAAAGAGCGAGAGAGAGAGAGAGAAAGAGAGTGAAATATATCTATCTATATATATAAAGAGAGAAAGAGAGAGACGAACGAGAAAGAGAGAGACAAAGTTAGGCGCTTCATCATATTTAACTCAGATAGCCAATCACCCCTGTCACTATGGTGTGATAGATTATTTTAATCAAGTTATTTCCCCTGAAACCCGATCGTTTTCGAAAGAGAAGTTCGAGGACTCGTGTATACACGTACAAAAATTAAATTAATTTTTACAAAAGTAGACATAAAGAAGAAGAAGAAGAAGAAGAAGAATGAGAAAGAGTGAATAAAATATGGTGAAGTATCTTAAGGGTCAATCGTGGACAAAATGAAAAGAAATGAGAAAGATTTTCAAAGACCTTTATCGAGACTTCATTCTTTTCTTTCGAAAATATATCTTCCAATTGATAATAAACGACATGTGGCTTTAGTAGTTTTCCGATAACGTTCACCGTTTCTGGTTATCAATTTATCCCCTTTACGATGAATTTATATCCCATGCTTGCTTCTAAACGAGATTCAAAAATCGTCCATTTCGATTTTTGTTCTTTATGATCGGTCAAAACAGTTATCAACTATTTCTTTCCATTTCGTTTGTTTGTTTGTTTGTTTCTTTTTAATCTTAATCCTCGTTTTACCATTCACATCGTACACCGAAGTTGACTTACCTATCTCGAAAAAAGCATTTCGAAAAACTTGAAATTCCTCTTGCATTTTTATAGATAAATATTTTTATTTTTTCCGAAATATAATGCTTTTGCATTTAGAGAAAAGTATACAATGCTCGCATTCGGCGTCACGGTTGCTCGATTTAATCCGCTTTTATTTTTATGAATCATTCCCTATCTTTATGGACAGTATACTCTGCCTCTGCGCAACAACAACAACACACGCGAGAAAAGCATTAAGTCGGGTGTGAGAATATTTCGTACGTTACTTTTTTTTTTCTTTTCTTGTCTATACTTTTTTTTTTTTCGACAGAAACTCCAGTGGATTCTTTTTTAAAAATCACACGAAAAGAGATAAGAGGAAAGAAAAGAACGACTTTATCGCGAAACGTTGGAACGTTTTTACAAATTTATTATACACTCACTGAGAGAGAAAGAGAGAGAGAGAGGACCAACCCTTCGAGAACAACGATGCATCGCGATAAGTCGATCCCTTCGAGGGAAGAAGGGTATATATACAATAAGAAGAAGAAGAAGAAACGCAAGAGAAGTTTCGGTATTACTTTGCCTCCAGGCTAAAGGAATTATCCTTAGTTCCTTGTTCACCCTATTTCGTATGATCACCATATTTCGATGACCCTCTTTTTCTCTCCCTCTCCCATTTATTTTTTTACCAAAACGACCGAGAGAACGATAATTAATTAGTAATTATATCAGAGGTTATTTGTGAAAAAGGGAGAAGCTAGTAGATAATAATAATATTTTTCTCTCATGATAACTTAAACTTTTGACATAACACTAATTTCCTCTTATTATATACTCGCGGTCGACTAATTTATTTTTAAATCTCATATTTCTCCATCATCGATATTTCCAACGTTTTATAATTTCCTTTTATTTCTTTCTTTTTCCTTCTTCTCTATTTCTTTTACGACAACCAACTTTTAACCTCTGATCTAACTGAAATCTTTTCTTATTATACTCACAGTTGGTTATAACTTTTTTTGTCTATCTTGTATTTTTCTTTCATCGATGTCTCCAACGTTTTACAATTTTTCCCCCCTCTCATTCTTTCTCCTTCTGTCTTCTTTCATTCGTTTATCTAAAAACATCGTCCAAGTTGATACAATGTTGAAACAAGTTAACCTTTTCAACGTCCAACCTTTTTCTACCTTTCGCATTCGTATTCTGAAGTACCTTGTCTTCTTCCTTCCTTCCTTCCTTCCTTCCTTCCTTCCTTCCTTCCTTTCTTCGTCACTTCTGTTAATCGCGAAATGTTTTAAGAAAAGAATAACTCGTCGCGCGATAACTTCGCTTTCCGACTTGACTCCAATTTCCCGTAATTACGTCGCGGGCACCTAGAATCTCTCTCTCTCTCTCTCTCTCTTACGTTTCTTATTCGCTCAGTCCTACAACCCTCTTCCTCCTTTTCTTTCTACCCGGAGCACTTTAATAGTCTAACTCTCCCTAAGCCGAATAGTTTAGTTCTTGAATACCGTAGTTTCAAAGTGAATTCGGTAAATTTACTCGGTCCTCTGTGCATCGAGCTGAATGTAGCTTCCGTGTCAAAGGTCTCCTCTCTTTATCTCTCTTTCTCTCTTTATCTCCTCTCACGTCTCATATCGATTGCTCTCTCGAACTTCGCTTCCTCCTTTTTCCTTATTTTCCTCGTTCTCTCTCTATCTCTCTTTCTATCTATCTATCTATCTCTATCTGTGTCAGTTACGAATTAATTTATCGTTACGATTTATATCCGATGAAAATCCAACATTTCTCGATCGTAAAGTCGAACGAGGATATTCTTGTCTCTTTTAATATATAT
>NW_014569550.1:1392850-1420350 GCF_001313835.1 Polistes canadensis
TCTCTCTCTCTCTCTCTCTCTCTCTATCTTCTCGTTCTCTTTTTATTTCACTCTTTCTTACTTTCTCTGAAAAAGATTCTCCATTTTTGCAAGCACGTTTATACCAAGCTAGCTAGCTCAGCATACCGACTATTCTCCGCGCCAAATGGCGAGCTTTCTGGCGAGAGCATTCGGAATGTTCATGGAATCTCGGATTTCTGGTAGAGAAAGATAGATAAATGTATATAGAGAAGGGAAACGTTAAAGATCAGAAGGAATGATGGTAAAGTTGAAGGTAGAGAGATGGAGAAACATTTTCCATGCTTGCGCAACACGCAACGAAAAGGAATATGATGGAACGAATGTTAACAGACAAATACAGCCAGAGGCGTCTTTACCGTTTACCAAACGCAAACTGATTGTTTAAATGTAAACGAATGCCTTTACCATTGAATTTTATCGGAAATGAGAAGAAAACTGTGAGGAGCTTTGCGATATCGCTTTTAAGAAATTTCCTTAGCTTCCATACGAAAATGTCTTCTGGTCTAACATAACGGTTGAATTTCATGACAGCTTGATATTCCACCGATTGTTATACAAATTCCATGAGAGAATACGAATCTGTAACGTTTCCTCGGACTTAACGAGCGAATAGAAGCTTAGTTAAATGTTTGACATTTAGAAAATACCTACAACGATTTTCCGAATATCTCGTTTACGGTCTCTCTTTTGTTTCCCATTAACTTATAAGCAAATTCACTAATAAGAGACAGATACAACATTGTATATAAATCTAAATAATTACAATATATAACTTTTAATAATTACTTCATTGCTAACGTTGAGAAACTTCGAAAATATTCGTTAGTTTAATAATGATAAAAAAAGAAAAACATATAGACGAAACACGTTATCATTTTTTTATTTGGTCGATAACACGTAACAGAACCAGCCAGAATATATCCGAAAGAGAAAGCATAGAATTCGTGAATAAGAAATTGCAAGTTTCTTCGACTTGATCTCGGTATAGGATCGATCGTGGTTGTACTTGGTGTGGCCAGGTCGTAGCATTAAAATTTAAAATTCTCGACGGACGAACGAACCTTCCAAGCGAAGCGGCACGGTACACAATACGTTACGGTGTTGTGCTGTGCGGTGTGGTGCGGTGCAGAACGGTAACAGCAATGATGATGCTAGTGGCGTCTACTGTTCCCCGTCAGAAACAGAAACTCGATCCTTCCCGCTGGCTACTACTCTTAACAACAACCCCCTTATCTTCGTCGTCGAGCCTACGAGACCCTATTTCACCCCTAACATTTTCTCTTCTTTCTTTTTTCCAGGCTGTAAATTTCCAGAGGAGTGGAACGGACGGTGGTTTCAATCGGGTGATCCTAACCTCGTAACCGTCAACGGATCTATCATATCCAACAAGGGTCATTGCATTGAGGTCAAAGACAACGACAAGTTCCTCTTATACGACACGTGAGTCATTTCTTCGTTCATTCGCATTACAAGTAGTCAATTTATCAATAAGAAAGTGTTTGCATGTGTGTATGTGTGTGTGGGTGTGTGTCCTGTGGGTATCTTTCTTTTTGTTTGTATAAATAATACGTGTACATTTTCGTACGCGTTGAACATACTACTCTACCTTTTATCCTTCTTCAATTCAACGCTCATATTAGTTTCTTCTCTTTCTCTTTCTCTTTCTCTTTCTTTCTTTCTTTCTATCTATCCATCTGTCTATCTTTCTGTCTCTTTTTTCCTCTCTCGTATCTCCCCTTTTTCAAGCTAAAACTCCCGTTCCTTCAAGCATTTATTAATTAACTGCCTTCCGACAAAGCGCTTGAGGCGACGTGCAAACGAGAGAGAGAGAGAGAGAGATAGATAGAACGAGAGAAAGAGAGGGGGAGACAGGAATAAAACGTTTCTCGTTTAGAAAGGGAAAATGAGGAAGGAAGAGAGAGAGAGAGAGAGAGAGAGAGAGAGAGAGAACGAAAGGATTGGAGACGTGACGCTTTGTGATCCAAGGACGAAAAAGTTCTCTTCGTTTTCTAATACGTCAGTATTTGTCTCTCTCTTTCTCTCTCTCTCTTGATAAAATGAGTACACGTTTATGGATTATATTTGAGTATTTTTCTAAAAGATCAGAGATACGCTAATTTCTTATAATTCTTTCACATCTTCGTTCTTATACTTCGTCTTATACGATACTTTCGTATAAACGTTTTTTTATTTGGTATTGTTGAAAGTACCAATTAACATGGCTCTCGACGTATAACTACTTACCTCGACGAAAAATAAAGAAAAATAAAAAAGAAAAAGGAGAGAATTGAAAGGGAGAAAAAAGGGACGTGGAATAATTTCGTTGAGTGTACGCAAATTGAAAAAAAACTTTCCAAAAGTTGCGTCAATCGGAACGACGAACGTTGGGGAAGGTTAATAGAAGACAGATCGTTTGAATTCGATCAAGCTAGGAACGGTGACGAAAATAAAGAGAGGACAAGGTGAGAGATCCAACGAGTAAACGAAGAGAGAGAGAGAGTGAGAGAGAGAGAGAGAGAGACAAAAAAGAAAGAGAAAGAAAACAGGAAAGCTTATTCATCGACTCGTGACGAATGCATGTACGTATACATGAACTACACATACAACTCAGTTTTTATTGAAGGAGTGAATGAAAAACCATTGCATGCTTTTCTACCTGCGCAAATTTGTTTGTCAATTGGATGCCTTTTTTTCAGCTCAACGATCGTTGATATACTACGTATGCATATATGCGTAACATTGTTATCCCGGGTTATGAACGCGCTGGCAATTCTTCGAGTATGTTATTTTTTTTGTCCGCAACTCTCATCTTTTGTTCATTTACGCATGATCTTTCTCTTTCCCCTTATGTTTTATAATCGATCATCCCTTACGGGTCTCGTACTATTTCACGTATTTTATTACTCTTTTTCTTTTGGTTGTTTTTTTTTTTTTTTTAATTTTTCGTTTCCACGGCTATAACGTTCCTATACCGTGATGGTCTTCTATGAGGAAAAAAAAAAAAAAAAAAAGGAAAAGAAAAAACCAGATAAAAACAACAAAAGAAAATAAAACTTTAGATCGAACGATACACTCTCGTTTCGTTACTTCTTTTTTTTTTTCTACTTTATTTTTCTTTTTTCTCCTTTTTATATACCACAAAAATGATAGAAAAATATACGAAAGATAAAATCATTCCTGTCTAACACTTTTCCAAGTCCCCCTTACCCCCTTCTCTGGAATGGAATTATTCGCTACGAGAAAGTATTACAAATCGGATCTTGGGCAGCAGTTTTGTGTTTTGCGGCACATGGCACATAGTACAAAAACCAATTAATTTTGTTTGATCGGAGCTCTCCCAATTTTATCGTGCACTTTTCTCTACATCGTTCTTTCAACTCCATCATCTGCCTCACGTTCATCCTCGATTTCTAACGAAAGTAAAATGAACGTTCTTCCGTACGTTTATTTTTCTCTTTTCCCTCTTCATTTTTTTTTACGTTCCCATCCAAAATCACGCGACACATTTTCGTCGTATCATCCAACGAATAGTTATCGCTTCGCACGAAATCGATTAACTTCCCGCACGGAAATTCTCTCGTTGAATTTCTTTTGCAAACATACGTCGAGAGAGAGAGATAGAGAGAGAGAAACGGAGGAGAGGGAAGGGAGAAAGAATATATGTGAAAAATGCGGATAAATGTAACCACCGAGTTTACTTAGATTCGTACAGAATCGTTGAAATTGGAAAGAAATTTCTAATCAAATCTATCACGTCTTCGCAAAATCGATTGTACGATCTATCTCGAGTCTTGTGCCATACGCTTCTTTACATCGTGTAAAAAAATACATTTAAAAACGAAGATACAACTAAAGTGTAAATAATTAAGATAGATCGATTTATCCGCTTAAATTCAAACGTAAATTTTAATAAAATTTTCTTAATATACGAGTTAAAGATCGTCATATTTTAAACATATTCTATATTATAATTGATGACCCATCATCCATCGATTAAATTTTATAATTATCAGAAACTAATTGCGTAAAAATTGTTTCATTAGTTCTTCCTAAAAAACTAAATAACTCGTGTTACATATTTTCGCTAAACGAATATTAAATATTGAAATTAAAAATAAATGATAGGGGACGTCGTTTAAATTCGTTGAAGCAATGGATATTGAACAAACAGTAACTGCAATTATCGTTCCCCATTATCGAATATTTCTCCGTATAACTCTCAACTAGATACCATTAGAGTGAATTTTCATATTTTACGGTTGAAGTATCGATTCGAATAATATCAGATTCGCAGGAAATTAAATCATAAGTACGATAAATTTGTCATTAGTTATCAGAGTATTCCTTATATCATCCGTATTTTCCAATATTTTTTCTTTTATTATTAGTTTGTTGTTATTTTTATCCATCTTTGTTTTTTTTTTTTTTTTGGTTTTCCATTGTTCAAGTTGGTTTTTTATTTTTTTTTTTTTTTTTTTTTTTTTTTTATTAAAGTAAAATCACGTTCAATCGAATCACTCGACAGCGAAATTAACGAATCGCACGAGCTCTCTCGGGCCTTCGTTATCTTCAAGAGCTCGACAGCACAATGGAATTTGCTCGTAACTGCTTCCCAGTAATTAGACTGCGCTAACTTTTCATTAGATAAATATGCGCTCTGCGAACGAACGTTCAGAGAGATTGAGAGAAGCCGGTAACGAGTCTGCGCTATATTCATTTTATATTCGTGCACAGTTTCTCTCTCTCTCTCTCTCTCTCTCTCTCTCTCTCTTTTGCTCTTCCGTGGAACACGATAATAGAAAGTTAGAATCACGCAAACAGATTATTCGCGAATTTCGTTAAATGCTAATACTAAATTTTTATCGATCGTTTATGTATATATTGTATATATGTTAACGTTACTTCGTGAAATCTGTTTATTCGTTAAATGACTATCTAAACGTTGAAATAACTATACTGATTTGTTTGAAATATGAAAGATGGCAGAATAACATACCACACACACACACACATAACTATGTAATATATTAATTTATAATAGGCGAGTAGTTAAGGTATGAATATTAAAATTTGACTAACAAGATTAACAGTGTATTATAATTTTTAATGTAGAGGAAGATCTAAGAATGAATAATTACGATTATTGTCTGTAAAAAGAAAAGCAAACTTTGAAAACGAATCAAATTTCAATCTCATACATTAATTACGCGTCTCTTGTTAATTCATAACCTCGTTATTTTTTTTAAACAATTAAAATTCTTTTTAATATATACTTTACCCAAAAACCTTGCCTAGTTATTTCGGACAAACGAAAATGATTATTTTCACGATTTAAACTGAATTCTACAATTTAATGCTGACATATTATACAAAAAAATGTAATTCTATCAGATATATATCTTCAACGTGTTCTAACACACGCACGATGATAAATTAAAGAAATATATTTATATTCGATCGTAGTAAAAACTTATAAAATTCGCCATTTGCGATATACTTTTTAAGTAGATTATCCAAAGTGTTTTTTCTCCTCCATTTTAAGGTACTCCATATTTCTCGTAATTACAGTTCTTCTAACCACTCTTACTTGTTCGATCGTAACATTTCTCGGTGCTTCTCCAAGTAGGTAGGTAGGTAGGTAGGTAGGTATGTACGATTTAATGTTCGCTTGGGTAACGAGATGGGAGAGGAGAATATTTAGCCGTGGTGAAAGAAACTTTTACTGGAAAGTATAGAAAGAAAGAAAGAGAGAGAGAGAGAGAGAGAGAAAGAGAAAATGAAAAATAAAAATACAAATAAAAAAATAAAATAAAAGAAAAGAAAAGAAAGAAATAAACATTAGCTAACACACAAGATAATATAGTATGAGATTCATAAATCTAGAGCGAAAGGAATAGTGTAATAGGGATGAAAGAGAGTAAGTAGTCGAAGTAGAGGAAGGAATATAAGCTAAAGGAGAAGATGTTAGAAACTGCGGTGGATGACGCCGAGCCGAGCCGAGAAGAGTCGAGAGTTAAGTTTTAATTAATGTAATGGAGAGTAGCGCGTGATTAGCTTGCCAATCAGTGGCATGGTGCTCCTTTCTAAGAAGTCGTCGGAGTTGAGGTCGAGAGGGATGATGTCCTTTCGTTCAAAAGAAGAAGAAGAAGAAGAAGAAGAAAAAGAACAAGAAGTAGAACAAGAAGAAAACGACGAAAAAGAGAAAGATGGAGAGAAAAAAAAGAAAGAGGTGGAAAGGTGAAGAGAAAGGAGAAGAAATTGACGATGTCGAATCTGTTAAATAGTACGATCGAGGGTGAGGGTACCAGCAGCAATTAAAATTCGTTCATTCGATTCGAGAGACCAAGATGCTCCAAGGAATAATTAAAAATCGTTCTTCTGTTATATTTCTACTTTTCTATTTTTTTATTCGATAACCGGTGCCAACGAAGAGAATCTAATTTTTATTATTATTATTATAATTATTATTATTACTATTTTTTTTGGAATATATCCAGTATTGCATTGGACGAAAGAGAATGAGAGAAAAGGAAGTTTCGTTTATTATTTATGTATAATTCCTTCTATTCGCGATAGAATTTATTTGTTCAAACGGCCTGCATCCGGTTCCCAATCGTAAATACGTGCTCTCTCGTATATATATATATATATATATATATATATTCTGAAAAGATCATAAAGATACGATAGATCTGCTGAACGAACAATATTCATTGTTAAAATCAATGAAATATAAGCTACGCTGCAGTGTGTCCTGTCGTTATTAAATTCCGAACAAACTACGGGCACCGCTTTAATTACGGTGTTTATCGTGAAATCGATGTATAATATAAAAGTATTCATTTGTATAGATATATATCCTTGCAAAGATATTTGTGCGAGCGTTTGTGCGCGTTTGTATGTATATATGTAAATATACATTTACATATTTAATATGCGATTTGATTTATTTCTACACGTAGGTATATTACGCGTACGATCGTTGTATATACATATATGTGTTTTACATATATGTTTACCAAAATTCCCACGACGACTTTCAAATTCTTCAATTACGAGAATAGAGAATCGGTTCGTATTTTTAACGATTCTATTAGGTTACTTGTTGTTACACCTATATGTGTACAGTCAAATAACGAATATTTCTATCGAAAGATAATAATACTCGTTATCGTACGTTATATATATAATAACAATAATATTATTACAATTTGGATAGTCTACTTATTATTCAATTGCCTCCAATCGATAACTTCCATAGTAATACCTTTTTAACTCGTTCGATAAAGATTTCTTTTACATTTTTTTTTTCTTTACTTTCTCTCCGTTCTTTTTTATAGACTGCGATTGAGAGGAGATACGGAAAAAAAAAAGAACGGAAAAAAAAAAGACAAGGCAGAAGAGATATGGGCAGAGAGATGGAAAGAGGTGAGGTGGGGCTGGGGGTGGGCGGGCGTCTGGTTCGGGGATGGGAGGTAGATCGAGATAGAAATGGGAAGGATAGAGTGCAAGCTGGAGGAGGAAAAAAGTTATATTGCCTCTGCGTCCGGAGTGATGAGCCCATGCGTCGCCGGAATATGAATAATATCCGACCGACGGAAAGTAGGATTTCTGTTATACGTGTGTAGAAAGACAGAAAAAAGAGAAAAAGAGAAAGTAAGAGAGACATAAAGAGAGAAAGAAAGAGAGAGAGGGAGAGGGAGAGAAAGGAAAAAAGAAAAAGACCCAGAAGAAGAGAAATATAAAAAAAAAAAAAAAAAGAGAGGCAAAGAAAAAAAGTTAAAAAAGAGACTTATCCTGTCTCTGATACGTGCATCTGGTAAAAGAATTCGAATTGGAGGAGAAGTTTATTTCTCGGTATGCATAACTCGTTGGAAATAATTTTGCAGGTTTGAAGAAGAACGCCGGTGGATTAGGGTAGANTGTGTAGAAAGACAGAAAAAAGAGAAAAAGAGAAAGTAAGAGAGACATAAAGAGAGAAAGAAAGAGAGAGAGGGAGAGGGAGAGAAAGGAAAAAATAAAAAAAAACAAAAGAAGAGAAAAATAAAAAAAAAAAAAAAAAAAAAAAAAAAGAGAGAAGAGATCCGAACAAATAGGTATCTCTTTCCTAGATTCCTCACAGAGACACAGAGTATTCGAATTGGAGGAGAAGTTTATTTCTCGGTATGCATAACTCGTTGGAAATAATTTTGCAGGTTTGAAGAAGAACGCCGGTGGATTAGGGTAGAGGGAGAAAATATAGAAAAGAGATACAAAAATAAGAGAGTGGGGAGAAAGAGAAATAGAAAAGTTACTTATCCTCTTCTCTCCTACACTCACTCATTCTCTGTCTCTCTGTCTCTCTCTCTCTCTCTCTCTCACTTACTTTCTTTTTCTTTTTATCTCTCACTTAGACGATGTCTTCACTATTACTCTATCCTTTCACGCAGTAAGTCTCGTCGTTCTGTCGCGGTTCTCGATTGTCTATAACTTCATAGTTTCTTGCGAGAGCGAAGACTCCCGCAATAAATAGCTTTCCGTCTGTTCTTCTATATTCCCCCTCTTCCCTTCACCACCCCCTTCACCCTTTTGTCTCTCCGCGTGAGCGCGTATAATTCGTCGAGTGGAGGAAGGAACTCCCGTGGAAACCTACAGCTATCCATACACGTCGTAGATCTCCTATCCACTTTCATCCAAACGGTGGTGGTGTCCTATTTCGCTCTCTTTCTCATTCCTACTGTTCAACCTTTCTTTCACTCTCTCTCTCTCTCTCTCTCTTGTTGTTCCCTCTTGTTGTCTTCCACGTTATTGTTCCATTGTGTGTAATTGCATTCAGGACGCGCATTTTGCAGTTTCGATTTGGCGTGTTCCGTTCTATATACAAAAGAAAGAGAAAGAGAGAGAGAGAGAGATTTTGTGCCGAGGATAAACTTCGTAGTTATCGGAAAAGAGCATTTGAGAGTATGAAGAAAAGAAAAATTCTTTCCTTTTACTATTTTTCTTTTTCTCTCTCACTTCTATTTTATTTTTCGGAAAAAGAAGTATATATATATATATATATTTATATATATATATATAATTTTCTTGCAAGTAATTACGTTCGTTCGAGGTTTACTTAATCATTCTGTAAATTAACTTTTATTATTCTAACATTAATTTATTTTCTTTTGAAAAAGAATCATATGTCTTTTTCTTACTTTCTTTCTTTCTTTCTTTATTTATTTTTTTCTTTCTTTCTTTCGTTCTTTCTATTTGAACTTAACATAGATCGAAGATAAACGCAAGAATTTTCTTTCTCATGGGTAAAAAAGAAAAACTTTAAACGGTTAACTCTTCTTTCAAATGTAGGTTATACTATGTCGAGAGAAAAGAAAAGGGTGATGTTGAAACAAGCGAAAGTAACCAAAGACGAGGAAATAATGGTACTTGGATGGACGAGGGTTAGTTCGAAGAGTAAAGGAAAAGAGGGTGAAAAGGATCTTCTGGACCGAAAGGAAGGAATTAATACTCTCTTTCTCTCTCTCTCTCTCTCTCTTTCTTTCTTTTTCTTTCTATTTAGGTATCTATCTATCCATCTATCTAACTATCTCTTTCTCTCTCATTCTTAACCGTTCCGCAGAAACTTATCTAATCAATCAGCCAGCTGATCAACCTTTCATTGATCGCTGTAATCCATCAAGATATAAAACCGATACAACTATCGCTTGACTAACCCAAGAAGCTTATTCCATCGCAATCCTTTTGAGTTATAACGTTAATTATTTTTCTTTGAGGATAGAAACTCGATCCTCGGAGAAAAGTCTTCCTTTTGATTGGTAAAACTTAACACTTTTTCTCTCTCTCTCATACGCACACACACACAAACATATATCTGCACGCACATATTTTTTTTTTCTTTCTCACCATCAGATAAAAATTTTGATTCGAGCAAGCAAACCTGACATGAATTTTTCCTTCTACCGGGATATTGTTAGAATCTTTAAAAATTATTTTTCTTTCTCTCTTGTACGCTAGGAATTATTTGATTAACATATTATATCGACAAAAATTATATAGCCGAGATCAAAATCTTTTCTCGTTCGACGTATTATAATATAGAAATATATTTTCGATGAAGATCGTTGCGTAAAAGTTGAATTTACGCCAGAGGTAAAAATTCTTTAAATTCCGCGAACGTTTAACGTACTTAACGCACGAAGTAGTAAGAGTTTATAGTCGCTTCGTTGATTCGAAACGATTCGACGAGGAAGCGAGAGAAAGAAAATTAGTCGAAAAATTTAGACCAATCGTGTAGCCGATAGATAAATTTCGACTCTCGTGATATAGGTGAGGTATTCGAAGATCGTCTTTCATCAGGATATTTTTTTTTTCTTTTTTTTTTTCTTTCATTCATTCTTTTTATCGCGTTGCAGCTAATGAAAAATTTTTCCCCCAAAAAATATATATACCAGGTCGAATACCGATACGGTGGATTTGCTAGTAACTGGAATATATATATATATATATATGTATATACGATGATAACAACGATGATAATAATAACAATAAAAAATTTTTAGCTTTGGCTTCCTTTTTTTACTTGAACAAAATGAGACAACATTTTTCTTGCAAATTCTTAAAACAATGCGTCATATAATAAATAAAGATTATATTGTACATTTTTTTAATGGCATAGAAGAATCCTCGCATACAACGGAAAAAAGAAAAACATACTTAATTATTTTATTTTTATCGTCGATTAGAAGAAACCCTTAACGAGAACGGAAACTGTTCGATTTTAATTTGACACGAAAGTATTTCAGATATGATACATACTTATTAGAGCTTAATGTGCTAAGGAGGTGAACGTGATATTAATAGCTGTGTACTTACACGTGTAAGCGAATTTATGCGGCACGGTTACGCGGAATTTAGCATATCAATGGATATAGCAGGGTAATACCTGTTAAACATCAACACAGCTGACGCTGAAGCACTCGGTTTACGTCTGACATTGACAGATGTTACGTGTCAGTCTCACGTAGTCCGCGAGAGTTCTATTTTGTAGAACATTAGCTCATTCTCTTCGTCTTCCTTATCGTCTATCTCAAGTATCAAGGATAAGGTCAAGGGTAACTCCTATTAGAATGTCCCTAGAAACAATCATGAAACTTTTATTAGATTGAACATTTGTTTTATATTTAATATTTTTTATCTAATAACAAGTTTTTATTTTATTTTATCAAGAAGAATTATATGGAGTGTGATTTTGGTAACTGGGACAGGTTATTGCTCATTTTTTAAAATAAAAATAGAAAAAAGAATAAAAAAACCATATGGCATAATACGTCCTAACCTACTATGACCTTATTTCTTATATGAATGCACCGATGCATCCGACAGGTGCAATTACACTTTATTTTCTAAGGCAACCCAATTTTGTTTTCTAACTTATCGATTATTTTTTATTATTCTATGTATGAAAGTACTAATCCAAGGTCATCGAGTGCAACTGCACTGAGGGCGGAGTTATCGGTGTATCCACATATAAAATAAGAAAATAGGAAATTAGAACTTATTATGCTAGATGATTTTTTCCTCTATCATTTATTTCGAGTTTTATTTAATAAAGAATAAGTAGTTTGTCCCTGTTCCAAGTATCACTCTGTATTTTATTTTTCATTGTACAAATTCAAGGTACATTTTATTTATTTTGTACAAATGTCAAGAATAAGTCCTAAAACAGGTGTAGGTACATATATATCCAATATTTCATCTTTTATAATAAATTATTTTTCATTCGGCATATAGAATTATTGATTGATGTATTATTTTCTTTTAATTTTATCAGCCTTTTTTAAAACTAATCGATTAATCTAATGATACGTAATATAAAAAAAAGTATAGGAACAAATATTCTTTTCAATAGGCGCGTACGTTGAACTGTCTATTCAATTATTTATCAGATATATAAACTTTTCTTTCTCATTAACGTTTCGTATTTATTGCTCTCTCTAATGTTTACATTTTGTATTCAGCCATACGACTTATTTTTCCTTCAGTCTGCCTTTATCAGTCGAACTGTGAACAAGGACGTAACACAACGATAGCTTATTGTGAGTATTATAAATAAGGATTTTATAGAAATGTAATATGGACTTCTTATTTATTATTATACATTAAAACTCTCGGTTGTGGTTTAGTGCACGCGTACTTCACAGAATTTTTTAGAAATTTTATAGGTTAGTAAGTTAGCTTATTTTGTCGGGGATAATCAAAAGGGTTACCTTAACTCGAAAAATAATATTTTCTTATTGCCTTCTTATAACGATGACCAATTTTATTTACGAATTAATATAGGTCAATAGGTATGTCAATATATTTCAATAAATGTTAAACGACAAATCCACTCGATGACGATTGAAATTAATAACTCATAATTATATTTGCGATTTTATTATTTTTTTCTTTATCGCATATAATCATATTATTTTGTTAAAAGAAAGAGAGTATCTAACAATAAGATAGGAAGTGGAGCAGAAAAAAAAGTAATATGCAACAATCACGAATGCCGTTATTTCAAATTGAAATTGAATTTAAGCGTATGAATGTTACAATAACATAAACGAGTATGCACAAATGATACGATGAAATAATTGTAATGGAAAGCACATATATATAACGATATTGAAAGGAAAATTTACAGACAACGTTTAATATATAAATATAAATATACATATATGTAAAATATATAATCTTTATTATATATATATACAGGCACACACATAGAAATAGGAATCGATGATAGTAATTAATTTTCTATCTAATGATATAATTAATGTTTGCAATTTGAACGGTAGTTCTGTCATGTTGGGCAAATGCTTTCGACACGCCAGACAGCGATCATAACTATGAAAACAAAGACTAGCGTTATGTAATTACTTGTTAACCAACTCGCTTTAACATAGTACTTCATTATTATACGTGTACTTCTCTTGGCGACGAATCGAAAGTAGCCAGACACGTAGTTGTTTTACGTATGCATATACGATGTACATGTAATCTCGTATACGGGAAAGTTGTATTAATTAGCGGAAAGAGATATGTAAGCCACATACACATATACAGATGCTTGCATATATATTTCATGATATATATATATACGTACATATATATATGTATATATATGTATATACATATAGATTATATACACCAACAAACATTATCTTTCTGTATTTCTTTCTCTTATCCAGCTACATCACTCGAGTTACAATTCGCTCGGATTAATTAACCACAATCCTTCTGGACTCGTGCTTGTTTTGCTAAAACGTTAAATAAGGAAAGAGCGCATTTGTTGCCAACAAGGACGAGAAAGAGAAAATATCGAAACCATGAAACACGCAGGCGGAAAACGTTGGTTGAATCGTTAAGTTTCTTCTTTTCCTTTTTGATTTTTTTCTTTTTCTCCTGGTTTTTTCTTTTTCTTCTGGTTTTTTCTTTTTCTTCTCTTTTGTCGACAACGGTACAAAAAATGTCCCAAATGTGCATTAGTAAATACGTTTTTATACAGAGGATAAATATAAGTATTATACATATATATAAAATACATAGGTGTGTAAATCGTAAAAGGTAAATCGATATTCAGTTCGTATACGAACGTACGCTTTCGATTAATCGGCAGATTTGGACGTTTGTAATTTAAGTTAACAGCTGTTCCGATAATCCGTAACTTTGCTCTATTTCATAACCGTTTAACGGCTTATGATCTCGTTCGGATGTATATTAATTAAATTTAATAAATGCGGCATCGAAATATCGACGGCAAAACGGAGATGAAGTCGTCACTCGTTATATCATTACTAATATTTCTTTTTAACGAGTGCACATGCAAACACATAACTACTATATTAAAACTCGTAATACGTATGCATATATCATCGATATAAGATATCTTGAATATCTCGTTAATTCGTAATACGTATATTTTTCTTTTTGCGAAGCATTAAATCTGTCAGCTTTTTGTTAACCGATTTGATATAATTATGTGTATGCATATATATGTACAATGATTCAAAAAAGTATTCGTACACTTCTCTCCCACCCCCCTCCCCAACTGTTAATTTGAAATAATTTATATTTGCAAAATTACAAAAATTTTTCTATATAGAAACTTATTTTTAGGATTATTTTACTTTTACATTGATATCAATTTTATTGCAAAAAAACTTAAGAACACACTTTCTTGTTTGTTTTTTGTCTAGCATCGTTCTAACAAGATCAATTTTAAATAAAATAAATTTGTCCTCGTAAGAGTCGACTACGTCTTTTTAATTTTTTTTTTTTTGCCGTCTTCGTGTTCCTTTCACGACAACGACACAAACGAGACAATTAAAACGCAAATCCACTTGCAGCGCCGAAAAGATATGATCAAAGTAAAAAATCAAAGAAAGACGAAATGAGAGAGAGAGAGAGAGAGAGAGAGAGAGAGAGAAGAAACTATCCGTATAATTCCCACGATGAAGAATTTAATAGAGAATACAGTTCTTCGTTAGAACGAATATAAATACAAGTTGCAACGTAGAATGACTCCACTGCTAGGAATTTAAAGAGAATAGAAGAGAAACGATTTTATGAATTTCATTGTACGAGAAGGCGCCGTCGAAAATTAATTGGATCATTACGGTCCTTTTGACATCATGCTGGAAGATCAAAGTCGATCGTACATTTAAATCGAAGATTAAAACCAACGTTAAATTGAAAGTTAACGCGTTCTTTGTGACAATCACTTTTTGTTTATCACCAAATCCTATTTTTTTTTTTTTTTTAAGATAAATCGATTAACTTGAAAGATCATTTCTCTCCCTTTCTGTCTGTCTCTGTCTCTTTCTATACTTACTCCTGTTTTGTTTATTCTTCGTCGTATATTATGTCCCATTCCTTTTTCAATCGGGAACAACTTGCTCGCGAATTACAAATTGATTTTAACGAGATTATTCTGGCTCGTTCGCGGACCGTTTCGATTAAGCACTTGCAATAAATAAAACAATGATTTCATAAAAAATATTACGATATTCGGACGGAATTGAGCCAATTAAGCTTCGAAATAAAATTGATAAACAAAGTTACACAATCTCTCTCTCTCTCTCTCTCTCTTTTTTTTCTTCGCAAATTATATATATTAAACGCTTTATATTATTAATAACACACAGGTAAAAGGCTGAATATTTTTTTCTTCCTTTATCTTCTTCTTCCTTTATCTTTTGAAATATTTTTTTGTCAATTTCGATTAAAACCATCGCGTTGGAAAAATATTCTCTTGGTAAAGCACTTTGTCGATCTGCCACACTCCAATAACATTCACGATATTAACTAAAAACGTACGGTGTACTTGAAGAGAGAGAGAGAGAGAGAGAGAGAAAGATGGAAATATGAAAAAGGAGAATGGAGGTTAAAACTAAAGAAATTAAAAATAAAGAAAATAATAATTATCTCGGTGAAATATACTTTATCATTTCATGAATTTTGATTATCCTTCCTTAATGATTAGATATTATTAAAAATGAAAAAAAAAAATGAGGGGAGATACTTTGACATATTTTTATTAACACCATGGTTAACGCGATAACCAATAACTATTCATTTTTAATTATGGGGATCTTCAATGGCGCATCATAGTCATCATCGTGGTGCATGGTGGTTAGTTGGTGGTGGTTTCGCCGTGGTGTTGTTGGGTCTACGACAAATAGAGACAATTAAGCAGCTAATATGAGATACTCTCGTCGTATGGCTGTCGTCGTGTGTGCATCTCCCACGAGCTCTAACGGAGAGGGATGAAAATAGGTGGAGGGAGGGAGGGAAGGGTCGAGTAGATCGGCCGAAGGGTGGATTCATCGCACAACAATGCTATACTATTGCAAACACCAGCGGGAAAACCAACAATGCTCCTGCACCGTTTCCCTTTAACGCTATACGTGATCCCTGGTATTTCTCCCTCTCTCTCTCTCTCTCTCTCTCTCTCTCTCTCTATTTCTATTTCTCTCGCACGCTCATTGAATGCGCGTGCGTTTGGTAACGCGCACGCACGTTTTCGGAAGACCGATCAGAATGGATCGGACCGATCGTGACCGCGCATACGCTCCTAAAATTACATTTAAACGGTAGTAGAAATGCGACTGAAATAACTTGACTCTGTGTTTTTTTGTTTGTTTTTTTTTCTATATTTTACTCTCTCGTTCTATATCATTCTCTCTTTTTGTTGCATCGTAGGTAGAGATTACAATTGACAAAAATATAACGTCGAAATATCACATAGTAAGAATTCTATTAAATATTAAAGGGACGAGTTATGAGGAAAGAAATTGAGGAATTGATGTCTGATCAAATACATCTTATACTACTTATTTTACGTTTTTTGTTATTTTCTTTATTTACTATTTTATGATACGTTTATTTTATTATGTTGTTCTTATTTTAAAATCGTTAAAAATAATATATTTATTTATAGGATATATCTTTTTATCTTTATTTTGTTTAATAATTTTAACAATTTAGTTTAATCAGAGTGCGTTTCTATTAATAAGAATAATATTACAATCATGAAAATGCGTTTTAATTCACTCCTCTATCCATTAGATTGTTTTTCTATCTCACTCATCTCTCTATATCTTTCTTTTTCTTTTTTATGCAAGTAACCTTCTTTGATATTGCATAAGCGCGTGGATTGCATGAGGGGCGAGGGGGCAATGAACGAAAGCCACTTGCTCGCGAATCACAAAGCGATTTAATACGCGCTGTCGGCCCAAATAAATGTGGTTTCCGCGAATCGCGATGGTACATTCCAAACGTAAAGTTTAGTAACAATGAACAACCGAGCATGACAGTGTGTATGTATGCAACAAACCGCTCGTTGTGCTGTGTTACAAAAATAATAATTCTGAATCAAATATGTAGAAAGAACGGTACGATGACGGCTGCCGGTGATTCCACACATGACATTGTTTTCGGAAAAATAATTCTATTTATTTTACTTCCGATCTACCAATGGTAAAAAAAAAATAGAGGGAGAGAGAGAGAGAGAGAGAACAAATAAAAAAGCGATAAAAAATAAATTGAAATTTGTTATTGCGAATGATCGTTTGATTAATTGTTAATTAGATATTGAGAATCAATATGACAAGAGTTGGTTTTTTTCTTTTTTTTTATTCCTTTCATAGATTGTACAAAATCAGGATACTTCAAAAAGAGAGATATAAACAGCTATGAAAGAAGTAAAACGAAATCAAAAGAGAGAAAGAAAGAGCTTGCAACGAGAAAGCAGAAAGTAGCAAATAGCTAAATCAACGGCCTGCGGGTACCCACGAGTTGAACGAGTTCGTGGAAAAAGTTTTGAAAACCTCTTTCCTTTCGACGATACGTGCATACATACACGACTATATTTACACGTATGCGTGAATTCGCGCGTGCCTTTCGCCTCATTTCTCAAGCTTACCTTATAATAACACGCATGCAATGTGCGACGTTCACTGAACATTGAAATTGATGCCTTTGATGTGAACGCTAAGAAATAATAAGAACTCGGCGCAGCAGGTCTTGTGATCGTAACGAAAAATAATTGGCGATCGTTTTTAAATATAATTACTTAGCTACACGTAAAACATCTCAACTTTTATCGAGTTTGTTTCAAATTAAAATGGGCATGCAAAGAAAAAGAAAATATGATAACGATGGTTAATGGGAATAGATATTTATAAATGGGAAAAAGATTTTATGATTTTATAGGAAAATTAGCAATGTTACAATGACGTATACTTTGGTTACAATAAAAATTATAATAATAATAATAATAGTAGTAATAGAAATTGTTGTAATTTTAGTATTTTCATCCTAAACATCACAAACTTTAGTAATAGCCTAAAAAAAAAAGAAAAGAAGAATAAAAGAAAATTCGTAAAGATCATTAACAACGAGATGGACGTAAAAGTATCGAATCTTTTTAACGAAACGAATTTTCTTCTTGGTAGAAAATAAAAGTAAGATTTCGAAGCTAATTTCGAAGTGGTCGATTATCTCGCATCTACGCCCACGTACCATGGTGGTTAGTATTGAAAGGTATTTCTTCCCCTTTTTTCGACGCTTTCACATCACTCAGCGTCGGTCGTTGGCAAAGCTGCTGCTGCTGCTGCTGCTACTGCATCTTCGTAAGAAGAAGAAGACGCTGGGATAAAGAAGGAAAGGTGGGGAATGGTAGAAGAGCAAAAGAAGAAGAAGAAGAAGAAGAAGAACGTAAAACGTGTGTAGTTCTCTTCTATTTCTTCTCTCTCTCTCTCTTTATCTCTCATTCTTTTTCGTTCTCGACATTTCAATGCAAAAGCATCCTGTTGCTGTAAGGATCGACGCTGCTTATTTTCCTAGTTCGAACGTTCTCCATTAATCTCGAACGTTTCTTCGTTTTCTTTTTTTCTGCTATTCTCTCGTTTATGTATTACTCTCTTTCTTTCTTTCTTTCTTTTTCTTTTTTTTTTTTTTTTCTTTTCCTCTATCAAGTCTCATCGTACGTTTCTCTATCTTTCTTCTTCCGTAGGAAATAACCTAGGAGCTTCGTTATTTCGTCCGAAAGAAAATAAAAGAAGAAAATCCAGCATTTGTGTAATACAAGTGAGCTCAACAGTTTCCCAGTGGCTTTTCTTAAAGGTCTAAGATTTCAAATCCACCCATGCTTTTCCCTCGTTTTTTCTCTTTTTTTATTTCATCCGTTTTTTCTTATCTCCCTCTTTTCTATTTTATACTTTATCTTTCTATTACTTCGACATACTTATACTACTTACTATACTTACTTATACTTATACTATATAATAACGCATAGAACCAAAGTATACTGTTTATAACGATAATCGAATCGAAAATCTCTCGATAAGGATATAGTTCTTACAATTAGTTCTTATCGTACAGTATTCATTAAATAACATACAAGTAAAAAAAAATAAAAAGATAAATAATAATTTTGTCGAGTATTCTAATTGTAGAATAACATGAATGAATTCTGTTTCATCAAAAAGCTCGAATTTCTAATTTCTCAATCGTGTTTCGTAGTTTTTCTTATGCTGCTTGCAATGTGTCCGTGTGTTTTGCTTCATCAGGCATCGTATTAGGATTGGTTTGATGTTAGAACTATACTTGGTGTGTTTTGTTCTCGATGTGGACAAAATATCTCTCACTTACTTATTCGTAGGATTCGCATTAACGAACATTAGCCATAGTCCCAAAGCTCAACACTTTGTCGAGTTTTCGTCGAGTTTTGTTCAGTTTTAGTAGATATTAACTGGTCACCGTGTTCGCTTATCATTTCATTATTCACAACGTCTAACTATCAACGTCGTACTATAGTTAATGTCAAAATTTAGATATGTTGTAGTAGATAGTTAAGGAGTTTAAAAAGATCAGAGTAGGTGTCGTTCGCTTGCCTGTTTACTACTCGTTAGAAAACTCTTTTTCCTTCTCTCTTTCTCATCTTCTACTTCTTCTTCCTTTACCTTATCTCCCCCCGTAGACACTGACTGTCCTTTTTTTTTATTTTCTTCTTTTTTTACTGCAATTTCCGCGATGTTACTCCGGAAGTTGCGGTAACGCGGTAGGAGTAAGGACGTAATATAACTCGCGATGAAATTAATCCCCGAAGGGGCAACTTTTTAATTAGTATCCCGTGGAAGAAGGGCTTCCGCTTACCTTAATCGTCGATAAATTTTCTTGCCTAGTGCACTTTCCTTTTCACAAAATGTCAAAATAACGTTTATTTCTTCTTCTTCTTTTTTTTTTTTTTTTTTTTTTACCACTCTTTTTCTCTCCCTCTACTTCTCTCTTTCTATTATTATTTCTCTTTTGTCCGGATGAAATATACGACGACGGTATGCGGATTACTTCGATTTTTACTACGCATCTCGTGTGCTTTTGTAACGCGATAGGTTTTTAGCTTTATGCGGATGCCTGCAGCTAAAATATCGCGTTACTAAATTCACCCTTTTCCCCGTTATACACTCTCTCTCTTTCTTTCTTTTTTTTTGTTCTCGCTCTCGTTTCGTACGCATCGTGTTTTTCCTCCCACCTAGGACTTTCTCGTTACTCGTCTCTTTCCTGAAACACAATACCAAAATTCGCGATAGGATATGTCTAATTTAATGGCCTATCGAATATTCGTTTTGAAAAAAATAAAAAAAAAAAATCGTTTTTTTTTAATGCTTCACATTCGTCTAATCTAATAATATCTGTCTGAACTAGATTCGTGATTTAATAATAACGAACGAGAACTTTATCACGATGATTTTAAAAATTATTTTAATCAGCCTGTGAGATCTTATTTTAAAACCAATATCCTTATTACCGTTTATTTTAAACGTATCATACGTTTAACAAGATTTAAAAACCATTTGGAACGTCTACGACATTAAGGCCAATAAGATTATTCAAATATTATTGAAAATCGATCTTACGTTCTTTTTTTATTTTTTTTTTTTTTGGACTACCATAAGTTATATTATTGAAGAAATACGAATATAGAAATACCACCACAAGATTCAGATTCAGATATGAATCGTTTAATTTCGTACATTCTATGTACAACGATAATTACTTCTCCTGACATTTATCCATAAAACCATTAGAAATGTTCGAGATTTTTATCTTTTTTTTTCTTTCTTTTTCTTTCGTGAAAGAAAAAACGTTGATAAATATCATATATAAATATATATATATATATATACACATATGTATAATTAACGCCTGACGCATGCGTTTACGACGATCTACGTAGGTAGGTAGATATGATTAGATGATAATGCATGGAAATGTCGCTTCTGCTTTGCGGCCTGTATATGTGTCTGTGTATGTGTGTGTCTCTCTCTCTCTCTCTCTCTCTTTCTCTCTCACACTCTCTCTCTACTCTCTCGCTCTTGCTTACTCTGTTGCTCTCTCGTACGTCATTAGTGCAGAGCACGGAGTGGCGTGCGTATTTACGCACTAGAGAAATCAATAAACCATGTCCGGGAACGGTTTAGGGAAGCACCTTGTTGGTGGATACCATTCCAGAGGGCGCCGAACGGAGCGAACAAGGATGAGAGAGAGAGTGAGAGAGAAAATTTGAGGGGGACTGTTGGATCACCTTTACACGCTATCGGGCTATTAGACATTGTAAACAGAATTACTCTCCACGATCGTCAATTTGGATCGGGTGAACAATCGAACAGGAATCGTGTTACTCGTTGGTTATAGTTCTTTCCGTTACTATTACTTTTCATTTTTATTTATTTCCTTATATCGTTAAATTTCGATCGAAAAAGCAGGTCAAATATTTCAAGCCTCAACGAATTTTTTCAATACTCTTTTATATTATCCAATTGTTTTCTTTTTTTTTTTTTTTCCAACTCTCTATCACCCCTTCATCTTCCATTTTTCTTTTTTCCCGGTTTTTCGTTTGACATTTTTATTTTTTTTTCTCTCTGTTTCTTTTTCTTCTTTTTTTTTTGCTTTTTCCTTTTTTATTTCTTATCTTTTATTTCATGTATTTTTAATCAATATATTTATATAAAATTTAGGTATAGAGGAAATAAAAAATAATCATCATCTATCTTTTCCATCTTGTTCTCTCTTACAAGCGGTTTTATTAATCGTCACCCCGAAAGCCGATCGAGTGAAGGTTATCGATAAAAACTTTTGGCTCTAACAGGACATCTCGTTAAAACACGAATACCTGACTTCACGTAAGAGTGAGCCTGCTCGATAGTTAAATAAATAAGAACGGTTCGAAGAAAATTGTTGACACGAGAATATTATTTAGACGATGATAATGATGATGTTGATGATGTCAAGTGTTCTCTCGATGTAAAAAGCGAATTGCATTAACGATATCCTGTTTTTTCGAATTTAAAATCTATTATTTCTCCATTCCCCTCTCCCCGAATAATATATGAAAACGCGATACCAAAAATAAAATGGGAAGAATAAATAAGAAAAGTAAAAAAAAAGAAGAAAAAAAAAAAAAATACTAAGATAAAAACAAAATCAACGAAATCATTCGTCCCAATTCCGGACGATTATTTCCTATTTCAATAGAAGTGGAAGGAAGGTTCTTGTCCTTGTTGGTAGAATAGAACGACACTCGTTAAAGAGGACAAATTTTTTCGGTTCAATTCTCGCGAACGATAGAACGAACGCCCTCGAGCGATTTTAAACGCATCGTCGGATAACGATTAGCCGTTGCCACGACCATTCAACCCTGACATTCGAAAAGAAATCGATGGAGAGATCGGGTGAACCTAGATTTCGATGTCGTATCGCATCTATGTACACATATATACGTTATGTGTACATATACCACCTGCGTAGGAAGATTAACGAGGCTTTGTAGTTATCATCGTTACGTTTTTACTATTCTTCTTCTTTTTTTTTTTGAATTCTAATCTCTGAGATCGCAAAAGTGTCGGTGAAAACGTTTTGATATTTTATAGAAAGAATTTCGGTGGATTACGCGAAACGAGAAAGCAAGGTAAAAAAAAAAAAGTTTTCTCTCGTTTTATTAACGTTCTCTTGCCTGCCTGCCTACCTGCCTTTACTTCAATTCATTTTTATTTCCGAATCATATCAAGTTTTATTCAAATGAAATACCGAAAGTATCAAATATTTTATCAATATCAACATTAGTGATTACTTCGATTGGTTTTTTCTTTATTAATCAACTGTGTTCGTTAATTAAACTGACTTTTTATGTTTATTAACTTTCATTTTTTATTTTTTAATCTTTGCACATTTATTTAAAATAAATAACATAACTTCCAATAACTTATCGATTATAATTAACACAAACGAGTCATTTACGTATATATATATATGGTTGTAAGAAACTTTGTTCATGTTTTTTGTGAGAGAAAAATTGATTACTAAAGTTTATTGAAATATTTCTGAAAAACCCTCGTATGTTATAATACGTTATCATCGTTTATTTTTACCTAATTCTATCTCGTCCCCGTCCCACCCTTTATCAGCCAAGTCTTCGTAATTTTTTTTGTGTTTTTATCTTTTAGTATTATTTTTTTTCATCGTCGCGAGCATATCCTCTCCACGTATCGTCCTTGTTCGACACGAGAGAACGTTATTATCGCGAACATCAATAAAGCACACGGTATCGATGTTACGAAGATCGTGTCGGTAGATAAATGACTACCCGCGCCTCGTCATGATTTATTTACGCGGTCGCGTTGCGACAAAAGCTCATCGACCTGCACGTTCGCCTACCTGCCTGCCGTTCGTTTATTCGTTCATTCGTTCGTTCGTTCGTTCGTTCGTTCGTTATTGAACTTACAAATCGACGAAGCGTCATACTTTTACGTTTATTTGTTGACGATCCTGTGCCACTCGTTGACAGAATTCCGCAGTTTCGTTTTCCCAACCGCAACTTGGGAATCTTGATTATTAGAATTTTTTTTATCTATTTTCTTCATTCGCGTAAATATTGCACAAATAAATAATATAAGAAAAAAATAATCAACAAAAACAAAATATTTTAAAAATGTTTATAATCCTATACGTAATCATTTGTAAGAATGGGGTTGGTTTTATTTTTTGTTTTATAAATTTTCTACAATGGAATGAACGTAAGGTGTAAAACAAATGATCGTAAGATTTGCTTAATCATTTTTATTATTATAAATTCGTTTTACTGTTAGTTGTATATCTCGTTCGACGTTTCACGTCGTAGAATGAAGAAAATGAATTGACATGAACACAAATGGGACGAGAAAAAGGAAAGTATGATTATCTTGACAAATTTATCTTGTCTTAAAAGTTTTTCTCACGATCGATCGATAGGACAAAATCGTTGAGTAACGATAATAAAACGAGATAAGACAACCCATCGAGTTTTTTCTCTCTCTCTCTCTCTCTATATATATATATATATACTTTTCACTTTTTCTGTAAGTATCTAAACTGACGTAAATCGATACTTGTTGTTGAACGACCGTTACTTTGATCGGTACTTTCTTAGATATTGCATAATGCCATGGTTCGTTGAATAATGTTAGATAGAATAAGGTGATGCGATACTATGATTTTTCATCCTTTTTGGTAATAACGTGGTTTATTGATTACTTGATACAAATTGCTTAAAATCTTTTATTAGAATTAGTTGATGATTTAAGAGAATCATTTTACTTGTAATTTATAATTATTATGTTTGTGTACTTGTTTTGTGTTACACTACGTTAATTACAATTTTTTACATTACACTGTTAGATTGGTTTGTTACTGTAACCTCGTTAAATTCTGTTCCATCCACTCTCTAAGGGTATATAATGCATTTATTTATTGTATTTTTCTTATTTGTGAAATAATTAGAAATTGAGACAGATATAATTTGAGAAATCGTTTAAACGTGGAAATAAGATATTAAAAAACCTTAAGATTTATATATTTACAATATATAATTTAAAAAAACTAATTCAAAAAATAGGATGTAAATAAAAGATTAAATAGGACCCGTTAAATACATTAAATATACTCTTTTGAAACATCACTCGGTTAGATAACGAGGATCGGAATCGTTAAGCGTGAAAGCCAAAAAGCGTTTCTCTAATTTGTAGAAAAGCCTTTTTGGAAAGGAACGAATCGATCGGGAAAGAGTTTTGAACGGGGTTAACGTTGTCCTGAACAGCATTTAACTGTGGTTAAAGCTATTTGTGGCTACGAAATGCAAGACAGAGGTAGATACGAAGTGGTCCACCCTTTCGTGCATTCGTTTTCACGACAGTTTCGTAAACGTGATTGTAGAAACGACGAGGACGACGATGACGACGAGGAGAACAAATCGTCTTCGGATATGCAGTTGTGTGCAGTTGGTGTGTTAGTTACTTGTGTGTTAGTGGTGTATTACGGCCAGAACACCCAGAAACTTCACGTCTCTCTGAATTGCAAATGACGAAGGAGAAACGCGCCTTTCTCATTCAAGGATGTTTGCTCGTTTGTTTTATAATCGAGAAGAAGGAAACTTCTATCTCTTCGTGTTTTTCGATCGATATAAACCCATGTTTTTATTCGAACAAATTTCTCAAATTCGCTCACCCATCCCCTCCCCTCCCCCTAACTCTCACCGCGGAATTGTTTCGACGTAATAAATATTCACGTCTTTGTCAAATCATTTATTTTCCTTCTTTTCTTTTCTTTTCTTTTCTTTTTTTCTTCTTCTTCTTGTGAAATTTTTTATCTCTCGAGATATTCGCATCGCGAAACAAAACGCAAAGTTTAACAATTATTCCAACGAGAGAATATATATACAATATATATATAACACAATAAATAATTTATATATTTAAAGTACGGCGTGCGTAAATTGATGCAAATAATTAAATACCAATTCCGTACCGTCAATTATTTATTACTAACATCTTATAAATTACTCTTTCCTGTAATTAATATTATCGAAGGATGTAATCCGTATAATAAAGTCTTATTATCATTACTATTATAATGTAATATCGTACATTAACGTTTTCAAATTAAAGAAGATAGTCTAAAGTATATATTATAAAAATTTATGAAACGTTTCTCCAATTAAAGAAACCAAATATTTTATTCTTAAGAAAAATCCGATTGGGTCGTAATTGATCGATCAAAGACAGTCCATGTTTTTCCATTGAATCGACCCAATTGATGCCAATTTATGCAACCCTTTGATTCATGATTGCACATTTATATTTCCATTCACGATTTACGTATTTATCGGTATCGTTTTCTCCATGGAATTGGTTCAATTTATTACGAAACAGTTGTGGTTGGAATATGATGGCGGCGAGTGAAAAAGCACTCCTCATTTCTTCTTCTTTCTCTCTCTCTCTCTCTCTTCTTCTTTCTTTCTTTCTTTCTCCATCTCTCTCACTTATTTTAACTCGAGACCGTGCTCGATAGTCCTGGAAAACGGCTCGGCACTTTGCAACGGTAACGAGAAAAATTAGGTCAACGAGATTACGTTCTTTTCCGTCGCGACGTCTCCCTTCTGTAATAACCCTCGCTTTAACTACCATACCACATGCACACACACACATACATATATATATATACACCACCCTCACATAGTAATACAGTACTTAGATGGATAAGCGTTTATCCGTTTCTCCTTTAGTCGATTTCTTTTCACTCGAGTCGAATGTATTTGTATAGACAGTAATATAATACGACAGTAGTTTTTTATTTTTTTATTGTTCATATTTGCACTTGTAAAGAAAATCCTGTTAGCTGAAATAATTAACGCGAAATCGTGTTTCTCAACATCGATAGCATAATATCGCACGGTGGGCAAGGGCGAGGTGGGGGGTTCTTAATCGACCGTGGTTTTACGAGTGTCCTCGAAAGAAAACTGAGTGAGAAAGAGAGAGAGAGAGAGAGTGATTATGTATTTACATATACGTTCGTTCAAAAGGTAAAAACGGATGATCGATGTAAAAATTCAGTAGAAAAATAGAGAGTAATAAAATAGAGAAAGAGAGAGAATTCAAGAAAGAAAGAAAGAGATGAAAATAGGAGAAAAAGAAAAAGCGAAAAAGCACACATGCACACACACATATACACATATAAAGCGGTTGAAAGAACAACGCGAACGTTTTTCTTAAGTTTGCGTTAAAATGAATGAAAGAAAAAGAGAGAAAAAAACAAAACAAGAAAAAATGCTAGCTCGTGGTTTTCGAAGCTCCTTATAAGCAGAAAGTACGGGTTAAACGTACTTTCGTACGCACCATCCAACTTTCCCTGACAATGTTGAGTCGGGGTTGTACGCGTGAAAACGCGAGTGTGGCTAACAACGTTCTTACTTTAGTACGTGTTAGTTCTCTCTCTTTCTCTCTCTCTCTCTCTCTCTCTCTCTCTCTCTCTTTTCTGTGTGTAAGCGGAGAACGGAGTTTTCTGGGAGAGTGCTTTAAAACGAACGTTGGAAAGTCCTCAATAACAAGTACTCCGGCACAGATTTCCTACCTTCCTACCTACCTACCTACCTACCTACCAACCTCTCCCACAATTTTCAATTCGACCCTACCGTAACTGGACGTAACAGCCGCCATTTTAACGCCATTAGAACCTTTCACTTTTTCATTCTCGTTCTCCTATTTCTATCTCTTTATCTCTTGTTTTTTTTAATCCTTTTATCCGTATTTATCTATCTATTTATGTATCTCTATCTTTCGGTTTTTTTCTTTTTCTTATATTTATTTTTTCATTTATCTTTTTCTTTTGTTTCGTTGTTATATTATCATTTACAAAAATCCTGATACAATTTCGTCATCTAAATTTCCATTCACGTTGAAACACTTTGTGATGCATTTATTGATTGTTCAATTTGATAACGTATGTTTGCAACGTTTGTTAAATAGTTCACTTATATCAAAAGTTACTTGCATATAGTGTCAGAAATACTTAACAAAAAATCGATAATTTTGAGGAAAACTAAAACTGTTCCGGGTTTCGTTAAACGTATTATATATTATGATTTA
>NW_014569550.1:1425350-1444413 GCF_001313835.1 Polistes canadensis
AAATGAAACAGAGTAAGTTCAATTTCAATCATTTTTATTTCTTCTTTTAATGTTCCTTTTACAAGGAATCTTCTTATTCGCGCGACCATTTTATTCATCGTCAAATATTGAAGAAAATGTTATTAACATCATTTTGTATTAATTTATACGCTCGTTTATATTTCAAAATTGTGATGTTTAATACTTTTGATATTATTATACATGGTCCAATAGAAATGATTTAATATTCGAAATAGAAACATCACTTATTCAATTATAAACGAAAATGAAGATTTTTTATTTGAACGTTGTCGTCGAAAATATTACACTTGCTTTTGCCATTTTTTAAAGCTTTTACAAGGATTTAAATTATATAGAACTGTGTGAAGTTATTTTTTTTAACCTCCTTAACACATTTCTTGTATTTTTCAGTTTATCTTTTATTCAAGTTTAATATTCGCGAGATGTGAAAAGTTTTATTATTCCGTCATTTTCCACCATTCAAATAAATTTCGTTAATTTTTACTATTTTCATTTTTTTTTATTAAGAATAAATGTAAAATGTATATACGTTTTAACGCGATTACCTAAGTTAATAATTTAAGATCGATTCTACGAGGTCATCGGTCTAGCGAAATAAAACAGGTCGCAGGTAACGTCAAGCAATCTGTGCGCGTCTTATACTCGAAGATTGCTTTGTAACTCTCGAAGACTATGATGGATGAAGTAAAGTACGCCTATGGAAAACTTCGTCGAAATTCAAGCAAATAACCGAGATTGACTTAAAAGCTGTTCGACGCGTTGTACCTTATTCTCTTCATGAGAAAATATTTCACATCGATTGGCATCTGTTGTTAAATTGGAAACTAGAGAAATGAATTTTTTAAACATGCGGAAACGTAGTAGATTACAAAATAACAGCATATTCGGATGGTGAGATAGTAATGGAGGGAAATGATTGCAGAACACGAAGATAGAGAGTGTGTGTGTGTGTGTGTGAGAGGAGTAATCAAATTGCAAAATCATCTGCAAAATCATTTAAATAAAACACACATTCGCGAATGTCCGTGCTCTTCTCGTAATACCGTTTTCCAACGATGTAATATAAAATTGAATTAATTTAGTGAAAAACAAATCTATCAGACCGACCGGCTGGCTGGTTGGCTGGACGGTCGACCGATCAACCAACCAACCAACCAACTAACCAACCAACCAACCAACCAATCAACCGACCGACCGACCGACCGACCGACCAACAGACAGACAGACTGAACGCTTCGAAACTTGGAAACGAATGTGAGGTAAATGGATGGCAAAACTTTGTGGCCGCGCATCCGTGTAATTTCACTTTTGTATATATTTAGATACTTATATAAATACTTAGATAAATATTAATTATCTAGATATACCATATTCACATTCTGCTTTATGTACATGGTGAATCAACTCTAAGGCACAAATTAAAATGATAGAAAAATATGTTTCAAATAAAAGTTGTTTATTAACAAGGGAAGGAGTTATGTTATAAATAAAGATAAAATTTTCTCGGATCGGGAAACCCGTAAGAGATTCAAAAGTCACCGTTATTTTGCATTTTCGAATCGTAATTATTGTAACCCTTTTACAAAACAATTTCAACGGTTATATATGTCTCTTCAGATGTTTAGTAAACATCTATTTCATTTTGACACACGTTGTATACGCATACTACTATAAAAACGAACAAATATTCTAGTTCGTTCTTGATTCTACGCGGACAAGAGATGAATTTGCTTACGGATTAATTCAAAATCTCGATCGAATCTCTCTCTCTCTCTCTCTCTCTCTCTCTTTCTCTCGATCGTCGTAGTGAAATTGAAGTTCTGCTCGGTTTCACCGATATCGAAGAAGATTCAAGTTTCGGTAGGATGCAAGTAGATAGACTGACTTACGATCTAGAGAAGGAGTATGGAGAAGTATAGCAAAACGGAGCACGTAAACTATGAAGCTGCCTGCGGAAAGCGGTGTACTATCGAGGCCGAGAAGTGATCGACACCAGCTACTTGGAATATTCTTCGATATAGGTAGACACGTACTACATACGTGTATCACATAATACGATACCAGTCCAATCTTTCGGTTCGCGATTTCACCAAAGATCAAATTACCCTAAGAAGAAACACGTTCGAACGATATGTTTTTCTTTACGTGTCATTGAACAAGTAAAACACCACAAAGTACACCACACACGATCCTCAGATAAATAGTCAAAAATAATGCTATACCTATCTATGGTAATCCACGGTGTTTTATTTGATTTCGCGACATCGACGAATAGGATAGTAAAGAAAGATTATCTATACTGATTCATTTGCAAATACCGTAGAAACACGCATTCGAGTAATTTTCCTACTGGATTACTCATTTTTTCTGTTTTCTCTTTCTTCCTTTCTTTCTCAACTTTCAGCACAGAAAAATCATGGCATTCAATCGTGAAATGTACGATTCACTTCTCTCTCTCTCTCTCTCTTTTTCTCTCACGAGTTACCTTTACCACCGATTTCGCGAGCCGTACTGCACGTGGCACGGAATTAATATTTCGAAATCGTTCCCGTACATGGGCCGCAATAAATTCGACTGGAGCGATAAGAAGCTTAAAAATTTTTCATCGGCTCGCAACGGCACCCCGGATGTTTCGTTATCCTCCTCATCCCTCTTTTCTCTCTGTCTCTCTCTATTTCTCTCTGTCTCTCTCTCTCTCTCTCTCTCTCTCTCTCTCTTTATCTCTCTTTCGCTCACATTGAGCCCCCGGTTCTCGGCATTTCCATTTAAACTTTCCAGAAGGCAGATTAGCCCCGGGATCTCCGGCAACTCGAAGCTCCTTTCGTATACCCAGTCCCCGAGTCGGATGAAGAGCGTATTACTCACACTAACGTCCTTACTAGCGCAATTCCGTTCGGACGCGCAAATAAACAGAGCTTCGTCGTGACTACACAAATACTGTCGTGTCTTTTAAGCCATCGAGATATCATAAGCAAAAGGGACTCGCAAGAAGATGAAAGAAGTATTCGATCGATGCTTCTACAACTTTATATTGAATCCTCGTCTTCCTCTTACTCTTTTCCCCTTTTCCATTTTTTAATCTACCTATGTATATATTATGTATATGTTACCGTCATAGCCGGAAATCAGTCATTGCTAGTAATTCCTCGGCATTACTATGAATGCAAAGCGCCTTCAGACGAAGTCGGAAATAAGACTTTTTACAGAATTTTTCTTAGGCATCGAAAAACAACGTTCAAAAGAATCCAATTTTTGTGACTGTTGTCCTGTCGCATATTTCGATCTTTAAAATTTTCATTGAACAAAGTCCACATGATAAGGTTTTTGAAATATTATATTTTAATAGTTATGTACTTATGTATGTATAATGTAATTGTTGTAATATGTTTCTATGATTGAAATTTCAATGAGAATGATGAAATGTGTTTGATATGTTTCATTTTTATTTAATTAAAGTAACCGAATATGAATTAAATTGATTGAACAAAACTATATGAAATATTTTGATTTTTTAATTTGGTATGTATTAATCAATTAATACCTTTCAATGTTCTTTTTTATATTTCAGAATACATGACGGAACGTTGCGCGTATCCACCATGGGTTGTAGCTCCAAAATCATGGGTGGCCTTGGATCGAATAGCCTCCCGTCTATTAGCCTCGACACATAACTTGACGATTCTCGATCGAAACGAGACTCGATTAGCTTGTCATGCAATAGTGCCAATCGAGGATCACCATCATCATTATTCTTCAGCGACGCATACTTACAATCAAATGATGTTCGTCGCTAAAGCTACTCGTGACTGGTGAGTCCTAATCAAAATCAGATAAATTATATTCTTGCGAAAAAAGCAAGTTTACTACTTCTTTATGTTCATTTAAATAAAAAAAAAAAAAAAACAATAAGTGACAAATATTGTTTAACAAAAATTGTATTGATAAATAAGAAAGATAATATCGTTTTAATGAAAAGAAAAAACAAAAAAAAGAAAAAAATATTAAAACATCTAGCGTGTATATATATCTTAATGACAAAGTAAAAGTATAAGTCATAAGTCTAGTTTCATTTTCTAATTAAAATAACGTAAATATCATTTGATAACAATGTCAAAGCAAGCGATCCTTTAGTAAAAAATATACAAAGTTTAATGAATCCAGCGAATACTTCTTTCGCGTATTTTATTTCATAAAATATTCTTCTCTTCGGTTTCCTTTCCAACGTTATTATTTAATAACTTCATTTCTCTTACACATATTATATCCTTCTTTCGAGTTTGCAAACGACGTACTTTGTAAGTTGTGGTTATGTTGAATATATGATAAAACGATAATATAATATCACTGTCGACCTTTCGTATTTCTCAACAGAACACGTGTACTCACTCGCATATAAATAAATAGGATGCTGAGAGGATTACGTAGTAGTATCAAGTCTGCCGTAGACTTTCCTTTGGCTTTCTCCCAGCATCGTTCTTCGTATGCACAGTGAAATGTCAATATAGGCTTACCCAGGTACTATCATTAAAGCACTCTTGCGGCCGAGTTCACGCGAGCTAACGTGTATCGCTTTTAATCGGTCGCATATGTAGAGTACGTAAAGCGTTTCGTGTTATGCTGTTCTACGATGGTAGTAACGTTTCCGACGCTCGGACGATCAGAGGATAGGATTCCTCGTTAAAAGCCCAGGATAATAGTGTTTATGGAACGTGTTTGTGGAACTTTACCGCGAAAATATCATTTCCTCCTATTCCTGGTCGACCACGTACCACCATCTTATTTGTTTTCGACCAAATTAGATCAGAGATAATCAAAAATTCAATAATATTTGCAAATTTTATCAAATATGGAACACTTGATTTTAAAAGCTTGCCTAACCTAAACATATCTTTTTATTAATAAAACTTTGAATTAAAACGCGATCGAATCAGAAGATTTTAATATATAAGATTGAAATATTATCACAAAAATTTCAGCCGAAGTATGTGATACCTTTAATCGTTATTTATCTCTACTTTCTTTCTTTCTTTCTCTTTACTTTTTTTTTATTCTTTTGAAGGGATATAATATTTCTTTTTAAGGATTTTTTTATTTGTAAGTTTTATAAAGAGAAAGAAAAATTTTCCAAACCGAGACTTTTCGAAACTCGGGCCGCGTTTCCTGCCAAGAATACTAACAAAATTTCTGCCCTTTATCTTACTCTCCACGGCGTTTTCTTGATTATAAAAATTCCGTAGAAATCGCATCAGCGATCTTTCTCCTTATTCTATCTACGAGTATAACTGTATTACGAACACTTGTATATTGGTAGAAATCTACCTACCTATCTACTTACTATAGAACCTATGTATTACACCATATATATATATATATGCTTTTATAAAGGGTATTCTCGAAAGTGGCAGGACTATTAGTCCTCGTGAATTTACGTTTGACCGACTGGAAAGTACGACGTGGGACGCATCTTACCCCCCTATCTCTTTCTTCTAGAAAATTTATTCGTACATATATCCTCCACCTTTATCTCCAGTATCCTCTTACTCGTTTCTCTCTGAACACACATATTCCTCTATCTTTCGTATTTTTGTCTTTTTCTCTGTTGATTTCTTTCGCTCTAACCCCGTACACTCTTTTCTTTTACCATCGCATACCAAACTGTCCTTATATCGTGAAATCTTCCACCCTGATCTTTTCGCGCTTTAACATACTCGCGATTACGCGCCTACTCGCGATTTTATGAGAAAAGCACCATTTAAAGTAAAAGAAGGAAGAGAAAATGAATAGAAAAATAAAGACGGAAAGATAAAGAAAATTTTGTCCTTTTTTGTTTTTTTTTTGCCAACCGTAGAAAATGTTGATTATTCTTTTATAAATATCACGAACACACAATTCTCGTGTAAATTCGTAAAGATCTGTATCACACCACGAGGAATAAAAATAAAGAAAAGACTGTTAACACATAGGATCTTTCGATTATTGGCATAGTCGATAGTAAAATATCAAGATGGTTTAGTATAGATACGTGTGTTAGGGGAAAAGGTTAAATATACAGGATACTTGAAAGATCTCTTGGCCAAGCTGAGAAAACGTATCGCGAATCGAGTACCTTCGAGAAGGAATTCTTTTTCAATACGTTTCAACTTTCTTACGGAAATAGATCGATTGTATAAGAAAAAAAAGAGAAGAGAGAAAAAAGAGAAAAAAAAAATGAAAAAGAAAGAAAAAAAAAGAGAATAAGAAAATGGTGTCTCTTCGTTTGGTTTGGTTAGATCAAAGAAAGGATCACGATAGCAAGGCCGTCTTTAAATAAGACGTCTGACTATCCTCTTTCAAGAAGAAAATCTAAGCCACAAGCTCCTTCCTACTATTCTTTTAACCCCTCTCCCCCCCTCCCCTCCCCACAACTGTTCCTTACCCCACCACTTATTCTCCTTCTTCTCCTTTTTCCACATCCTCTTCCTTTCCTCCTCGATTCGTTGTCCTCTTTAAACTTTTTTGTCTCACGCTCTTGTCCTCCTTCTTCAACAACTTTCCCTATTCTTTCAAACTCTAAAATGAGAAACTTCTCTCTCTTCGAGATGAAACTATTTTAGAAGGATACATATACCTACTATAAGGAAGAAGCTGATTTAGTTGTGTGAAAGAGGATCGAGAGAAAGAAGACAAGCTTAGAACGTATTATTTTCAAGAATTAAAAGACTTTTTGTCATACTTTTTACTCTTGTTTTCTTTTTTTTACTGCTCTCGGTGTTAAGTATTATAGTTACAAGGACAAGGTCGAGCATTTTGACCAAGAATACAACATGTTTTTTACTCTGAATTTTTCGACATTTAAGTATTCTTGATTTTAGACAATAATAGACTCTACGTGTAAAAGTAAGTCGAAAAGAAAAAAGGAAAGTAACATTTTTCGTTCGATGCTTTGTTTTATTATTGAGAAAAATTGTATTTAAATATATAATACATTTTATATAATAATTATATAAAATTATAATTCATTTACAATAAAATAACGTTAAGCAAGAAAATTGATATCAATTTACTAGTTTAATAAATAATCCTCTCTCTCTCTCTCTCTCTCTCTCTCTCTCTCTCTCTCTCGAAAATATTTGAAAACATTGTATATGAAAAGCAAATATCTATATTATTTTCAATTTACAATAACGTTGCGAATAATTCAATGACTCATTGTATATCGTTATAAATACGTATATATTCTATAGAAAAAGGGACACACAAAGAGATAGAAAGAAAGAAAGAAAGAAAAAAAAAGAAAGAAGACTTTTATGAAAATACGCATATAAAATTCCAAAGCGATTTTATTGATTCCCGGGTGTTAATTTAAATATCGTTTCGCTTTAGAACTTGCCCCGATGGATACTTTGACCGTTATTTTATTCGGTTTGTTCAAAATAGATAGAAAGATTGAGGGAAATATTTTTTATCGGCGATAGGTTGCATTCTATCGCACACAACTTTGATGACTCTATGCGTCAAACGTTGAGTTTCGCTTTTACTAATAAAACGACCTACTTGCTTGCTTCTCTTTTATCTTTCTCTCATACTCTTTCTTTTCCTCTATCTCTCTCTTTCTCTTTCGTCCTATTTCGTCCTCTTTCTCGTTCAGCACTCTTTTTTCGTTAAAACAATCCTCCCGTCCAAACACCGATGGTCGTTGGGAAGCATCTGTTCGGACAGTTTCAAGCAGTTTCCCTACACTAAAGTAGGAAACTGTTTGAAACACCGGCGTACAAATACACGCGTGATCGGACAGAATTGCTTTCGTTAACATCGTAAGGTAAAATCTGTCTCTCGGACGATTACAATTATCGCTTTTCTTACGGACAGTTAATTTCCATAGTCTCTGTGTTACTTTTCTTCTTTTTCTTCTTCTTCTACTACTACTACCATTACTATTTTTCTTTTTTCTTTTAGTTTATTTTCTTTTTATCTTCTTCGTTATCCATAGGTTTGTCCATAGCTATTGTCATGTCCACATTTTAACGAGGCTACATCCGGTCCGACATTAACATCGGTTGAGTATTCGCAGATCGATTAAAGTGTCAGACGGTCGTAAGTATTCTTCGTGAACCTCATGAAAAATGGCTTCTCGTCACGGAAGAACCTAGCCGTATATAATAACGAACCGGGGGACGATAACCCTCGATAAATCATTTGCCGTATTTTTTTTTCTTCTTCTTCTTCTTTATATCCTTTTTTTTCTTTTATTAATTCATTTGTCCTTATCTATTTTATACTCGTCTATTTTTATTTTAAACATCCGTTACCGTAAGACGACTATATTCAGTTTCTCCTTTACACATTAAATATTTGAATAAATATTTAATTTATATATATCGGAAATAATATTAATATTTGATATTTTAAAATTTCCTTTTTATTTTTTTATTTTACATAATTTATATAATTTATGTATATGTGTGTCTAGGAAAAGTTATCTGTGTGGACTAAGAACGCATATATGCTTTTATCAATTACTTCAATCACCCTTAAGCTTGAGATTCTTTTTTCTTTTTTCCGTTTATTCAATGCAAATTTAATTATAATGTCGTAAGTGTTACTTGCTATCGATAATTATCGTCGAGATAAAATGTGTATACATAATATATTATATTTAAGAAAAGTATCGGTAGCACGAATAAGTTTACATTACATTTACTTGCACGGCAAATAAATAAGTTCTTAACTTTACCTAAAGCGTTTATCCCCTTAGTGCGTGTTGAAAGTTTTACCTCGATGGTATTCGATTATTTCGTTGAAAATTGATAGCATAGTTTATGTATAAGAAAACTATCGAACCGTTAACCGAACACCTGGTAATGCGGTCATGCATCACTGCGGAAGAATTTCTACCAACACGTTACTACCAACACCAACGATCCTTCTCTCTTTCTCATACTTTTTTTTTCTTTTCTTTTCTTTTCTCCTTTTTTTTCTTTTTTGTGTATGTGTGCGTATATAGAATGTACACCAACAGGAGTGACACCCTTGTTGCAACAAGCAAGAAACATTCTTATCGAGACTGTGCATCATATCCCGAAGACTTAGGTGTAGTGCATAAAATTTTCCTCCGTCTCGTTGCAATAAATCGTCAAATGATTCAACGTCGAAGGAAATTCATTTCTATGAAAACTTGACAACTTTTGACATTGTTACATATATTACCCTTACGTTTCTCCATCGTATACGTAAACACGATATCGTTATTGTTGTCGTCGTGATATCCCTTGATGTCTGTAAAACATTCAAAAGAGAATAAAAGAAAAATAATAAAAGAGAGAGAGAGAGAGAGAGAGAGAGAGAGAGAGAGAGAGATACTGATCGATTTTATCGTTTTATTCTCGTTTCAACACTTCGTATCGCGAGGTAGTAGGATGACAATACACGCGCGTTTTCACTCTGTTACTACCAACTTTCAAAGAATTTTATCGTTTAAACTTTTTTAATTTCTGAATCCCGTTACATGAAATTTCTTTCGAAGAAAATTGTCCGGATGTGGGACACTATCGAGACCGTATAGTATCCTCGTTGAAAAACGTCAGTCTCTTGTTTTAATACTTTTTTTTAATGTTACGTAATCAGTTGTTAATTATAAGCGTGATCGAATTTGAAAACTATGTTCGAACGATTGGACAATAAGGTCAATTAAATTTAATTCAAAATGGAATAAATAATACCACGTATTTATAATAATTTGTATAATACTTGTCGCTTAATTGTGAGATTTACTTATGTATTTAATTTTTTATTTCTTTTATTATTTAATATATGATTTAATTTGATATAATTAAATGAGATAGAATAAAATAGTAAGTATCTATAATTTAAATGAATAATCAATACAATATCGCGAACGATCTTACGAGAAATACATAAAAAAGAAAATGAAAAACATAATAACATTACGAGCTGTTAATATAATGCACACCATAGATAAATTTTACTTCAATAATAATTAATCGTCGTTCAAACGTTCGATGGCAATTGGTAATCCATCGTTGTTATTTCTAATTGAAATAAAAATGTTGTAAAAAAAAGAAAAAAAAAACAACAATTCCATTTAATAACTTCATATAAAATGTGATGATGTGATACGTGACGACTGTCAATTTAACATCTCTGATTAATGAAGATTGATATCCATATGATATAAATGGAAACACGAGTGATACAAAACTAGTATAGTATCGCAGCTTATTTATTCTTTTTTATTTTCTCCTGTATTTGATGCAAGGAACACGTTTGGATAATCTTATCGTTTGACTTCATATTTTTTTGATAGCCTGATTACAGACGGACGCAATCAGTCGAGGAGAAGTTATTTTGACAGATCACAGGCGTTTTTACGTTTTATCATCCCTCACGTTTCTTTTTCTTTATTTTCGTCCGGTCGATTGCCAGTCTTACGAGTTTTTACGAGCACGCAGTTTCTTTCAAATTGAACCACAAACGGTCCCTCTTCCGTTCTTCCCTCTTTCTCTCTCTCTCTCTCTTTTTCTCCATCTTTCCCCCTTTCACTCTTTTTCTCTTTCACAAAGCAGCTAGTAGCTTCCTTCTTCTTCGATTTTTATATCCTCAGTGTTTGAAATCGGGGAAGCCCGATAATTCCGTGCGATCGTATAATTCTGACAGATCGTCGCCCGTCGACTTCAAGCGTTCATCCAAGGATAGGAGGATCCTTTTATATCTCCAAAGATTTAGAGCTCTCGCAACTCCGGATACACTGGCAAAGTGTTTCGCTATGGCGTATATCCGATCGTGGGAGGAAAAACCGATCGACAAGCTGCCAGAGTTTTTATCTATCCGACGAAATACAAACACAAAAGGCCCCATGTGTATATATATATATATAAGTGTAGGAATCTTTTCAATCTATACAACGTAGTATTAAATCCTCCATTTTTATACTTTTTTTTTTGTTCTTTTTTTCCTTCGTTCTTTGCATTTTTGTTATTTTTATTTTTCTTTTCTTTTCATCTTAAACCACGAAAAGAGAAACTTACTTTCCGAGTTCTAATTAAATAACATCGTCGTGTGCCAGAGAGAAAAAAAAAAAAAAAAAGGTAACACGCGTTCGAAAAAAGTGGTTGCGTTTATTATTTCATTAAATTCCGCTAGAACGAATAGCAAGGATCGACAAAGGAGCGTCTTGATAAACAAATTAACGAGCGATATTTTCGAACGAGCTTTCGATATACTTGTTGTATATGTATACACATACGTAGTATATATATATTTCAGTAGTGAACGATAAGAGGAATAGAAAGAGTTAATATCTGTAGGAGAGAGAGGAAAGGGAAGAGAGTCGGTGGAAATAAGGCCAAGCGACGTTTACTGGAATTAGATCAAAGGTGCTTTTTATGCATTGAAAAATTTCCCTTCGTCCTGGATCAAGGTAAAAACGTTTACAATAAAACTGTCAGCCATGTGTGTTCCGAGAAGAACGATACGCTGATCGGATGTAAACGATAGCTAGCTAGCTAGCTAGCCAGCTAGCTAACTAACTAACTAACTAATAAGAAGATAGAAGCACTCTGACCACTTTCCGATCTCACGTTGGCCGTAATCCACCGTTGTTACAGAAAAGTTCGATAATTTCAGATTCCACAGACCGCGATAGTATGATCAAAGCCATTGTTCTTCCTTTTATATTTTTATTGTTTCTCGTGTGCATCGTTGTAAAAAGAATATTATAAAAATGAAATAGATAAAAGGAAAATAGCGGGTGGATGAAATTAAATAAACAAAAAATTTGATTGCGGTAAGAAAAAAAAAAAAGAAACGAGTTACGAATTAAATGTCAATATTTCTCTTTATCTTTTTATGCCTTGGCCTAAAAGAAAAAAAAAAAAAAGGAAAATATATACATATATCTAAGGTTAACATGAAAGTCGATAAAATCCTTTTAATCCAATTGCTTTATTTTCTACCTTCATTCGTGTTCTAATTTCCTTCTATTTTCTTACTTCAATTATTCGTCATAGATCAAGCTCGTGTACCTCTAACTGCCTAATTTTTCAACCGTTCGTTCCCCCTTCTATCTATTTACCGAACTCATTCCCGTTTTTTTTCTTCTATCTTTAATTGATCGTCACGCGTTAGACACCGCGCGTCCGTTTTCTCAGCGACTTGTTAGAAATTTACGATCCACCTTTTTATCGTTAACTTCGTGACGTCCGAGTTACGATGTACTTTCGTCCAACCCCATCCACTATTTATAGCTTTCCTCGAATAAACGTTCGATCGGTCATCCAGTTTGCACTTTCTCTCTTCTACAATTTCCTTCTCTCTCTCTCTCTCTCTCTCTCTCTCTCTCTCTCTCTTTATTTATTTCTCTTTATATTGTTCTCATCGATGATGATGAAATTAATTTCGATGAAATTGTTCTTTACTCGATACCAAAATTACGATCTTTTTACGATGAGGAAGAATAAATCTATAGAGGAAGGGGGGAAGAGGATATAGAGAGAGTATATCATTACCTATCGTGGTTGTTAAATTACAAGCATTTTGCTGTTGTTTGGTTGCGAATGTTTCGGTTAACCAATGATAGTTATTCCAATCGTCCCGAAATACAATGAATATTATATACGTATGTGTAAAAGAGAGAGAGAGAGAAAGAGATAGTAGGGTAGCATAATTGTTTGAATAACTCAAACGAGAGACTAAACGATATTATTTATTCGTGATTTGGAAATAATTAAAACTGTTAGAGATCAAAGTTAAATCGTATGCAAGTTCAATGGCATGCATTAAAATGTAGAAATAAAGATTAAAGTGAAATTGGGGAGCAAGGAAAAAAAAAAAAACAAAAAGAAAGAAAAAGGAACAAAATATATAAGTTTAATCGATAATTCAATTTATAGAGGCTTTAGTATCGAGGGTTCTTGTCGTAGGTATATCAAACATCGATTTTATGTATTTCGAATTATAAATCCCCGATACGTGATTTCTACGAAATTCGAAAGATACGTCTAGAGTTCTCATTCTTTTGATGGTGTTTTAAGAGAGTGGTTTTAGGTTCTTGGTACGAAGTAAACAAACAGTCGTACCCCCTTCGTCGTCGTCGAAAATCGACGAGGAAGAAGAAGAATCACGAGTGTATCAGAAAAGAAAAGAAAGAAACAGGAAGATAGATAGAGATAGAGTGTGTGTGTATGTATGTGTGTGAGAAAGTGGGAGAAAGTGGTGACTTTAGGAAGTCAGAGGGGAGTCCGACGTTTCGTCGTTCAATCGGTTGGAAAATTGCTCGCTGACCGTCAACTTGTCGAACGGAAGTAACTCGGCATCTCTCCGCAACCTGAGTCCTGCAGGAAGTAGAAAATTATTGTGTACGTGCACCCACGAAATCGGCCATCAAACCGTTTCCTTGGTGTTATGATACTCGAACAGAAAGCAAATGTTTCGTACAGATCATTCTCTACTTTATATTAATGCTATATTTCAGAGTATATTTGATTTGAGAATAAAAAAAAAAAAAATAAAGATAAATATATATTTTATCTTGAGAGATCAAGTTTTCAATATGGCTATGTCAAATATAAATGTGAAAATCTAAGAAAATACTGTTTAAATATTTAGTTACGTGTATTTGCCATATGTGATAGAATTCGATTCTTATTTTTATTTCGTCAATCTGCTTAAAGCACTATTGACTAATCACAACTACACAATCGTATTTATATGTATATACTATTTATGCATTTATTAAAATATAATAATTGTATATACAAATTTGGGTGACACTAATTTTTTCTATATTATAAACTCTGTATCAGTATAATATAATCAAGTATTCACTTAAATATATATATATAATCAAGTATTCACTTTTATATATATATATATAAAATAAAAGAAAAAGAAAAAAAGATAAATACTACAAAAGAATTTTATTCGGATCGTTATTGTTTTTATTCGAAGCGAGCAATAAGTGATGATCTTTTTACAATGTAAGATTTATACACAGGTATCTCTCTCGTATGTGTGCGTATAGAAAGCGAAAATGCGAAAAAAATAATTTCACGACGTGGGATTCGCGTGCTTTTGTGGTCACGGGTAATTTAGCGGTGAAAGAATTAAAATAATTACATTAAGTAGAGGGACAAAGGAAGAGTTCCTTTTCTACAGCGGTTTATTAAAACTCGACTTTATGATAAAAACTCGTTAAAAACATCGTACGTTTCGCGTATTTTTCTCTTAGACCACGATATAAACGTTTTCACGTATGTAAACTTTCAAGGAGTAACAAAGTTGGCATGTTTACAAAAAGTCAATTGGATTGTTGATTATTTAATTGAACGAATTCTTTTGCAATGATGTTTAATCTGTTCGTCGACGTATACGGATCAACTAAATCCGTGTATTCTTTATCAGCTAATAAATCAAACAATTTGTCAATCGAACGTCTACCGCCAGTATATAAAACGAAATTCGACCGATGTATTACGAGGATATAGAAATTGACATATGGTAGATTTGATGAAAATGAGGTCGACTCTTGCCGGCAGAACGAACATTTGAATGTCTGTTGAAAATTACCAATTTCGATCTATTATTGCGTATGACTAAAAATTGAAACGAATTTGTTAACGTAACAATCTAATATAAATATTAATAATAAACATAACAAATATTTCTATAAATCTCGAAAACAAAACAAACAAAAAATCATTCCCAGATAGCTAGCTTCTTATTTATAGACGTACGTTTTACGTATATCCATTTATCTATTATCTAAATTTTGTTCTCTTTCTTTCTTTCTTTCTTTTTTTTATTTCCACAATGTTAGAAGTCATATTGACGAATGTTATTCGAAATAATCGATTAATCACGCAGATATGTGGGAGCGAGTGAGGTTGAAAGATCGAAAATAAATTTGTATGTTTCCATTTATGTAAATATACTTGGCATAGGGCAGCCTTTATGCAACTGTCATGTGCAATTCATACGGAATGATCGATTCGTTCGTCCGCATATTTTCTATCTCGATATATAAATAGGTATGCAGGTACGTTGTGACAGTTGAAGCCTCGTCGATATCCGTTACGTGTACGTGCGAGTATTTTAATCTGGATCCGACATTTTTCCGTTTCTCTCTCTCCCTCTCTCTCATTCTCTCTCTCTCTCTCTCTCTCTCTCTCTCTCTCTCTCTCTCTTCCTGAGAAAAAAGCGAATTTGTCAATTTTTCAACCGGTGGACATGCCCGAAGCTTTAACTCGCATCGACTTTCACGAGTTCGTTCGCACTGTATTTTCTGTTCCTACAAAAAGAGAGAAAGGAAAAAAGGAAGAAAGAAAGGAGACAAAATAGTGATAGAAGAAAGGAGATAAAGAGAGGGAGAGTTTTGTCGAGCCACAGTGATCCTGATCAACGTTTAAAAGCTAAAGGCAGAAAGATTCGTTGAACGAGGATCGCGTTTTATCGTCGGTTCGCGTTAACCAAAAAAAGTAGAGAATTCCGGTTGCGCTTCGAAAGCGCAATAACGCGACTTTCGTTTGACGCGGGATTCATCCATCCTCCCTCTCTCTCTCTCTCTCTCTCTCTTTTCACTCTTTCTCTCTTGGATCCTCGTTCTCGTGCTCTGCACACGAGTATTTTAAATGATTCGAGTACACCGGTAGCTGCATGGCGTAAGCTCAAATTACTCGTAGGGAAACGCGATATCGTCGAGTACATATACGTCCACGACACTACTGCAAAGAGAGAGAGAGAGAGAGAGAAAGAGAGAGGGAGAGAGAAAAAGATAAAAAGAAAGAGAGTGAGAAAGAGGTTGAGTGGAGTCTTTTGGATGACAGATAACGAAGAGCTCGATGCGAGAAATGGATACCTAACGAGGGAAGAAAAAGGAAAAAAGTAAAAGAAACAAAGTACGAACGAGAAAAGGAAATTCGAAATATATCATATAATTTTATCAAAAAAACGAACTACTATTCCTCCTATTTTTCTTTTTTTATCACTTTTCTTTTCCTTTTTTTTTGGTCTTTTTTTCTTCTCTTTTCTTCTGTTACACTTTTCATCCCTTTTGCGTAACCCCATTCTAATATTTCACTATTCTCTTCGACGTGAGACGAGCCACTTTCAACGATTTCTGGAATTATTTCGAGAGCAGAGAAGAAGTACGGGATAGGTAACCTTGGCGCAAAAGATGGTTGAACGTCCCTGAGTGCATCGTATAAAACTGTCTTTCGGTTCTAACGACCGGATGTGCATTAGAAGCCGACTCCTACGGTGACTTTTTCTCCTCTTCTTCTTCTTCTTCTTCTTCTTCTTCTTCTTCTTCTTCTTATTCTTCATTGTCCTTTCCTTTTTCTTTTTCTCGACTCGTTAAAATCTACGAAGTCACAAGAAGCAGCACCACCGTTTTACCGTGAACGCGTCCGACCAAGCTAAGACTTTTACTACTTCGAGTAGAATCTTGATTTCTTTTTTACGCGACTAAAATCGAATCTAACGTTAAGAGAATTCTCTTATTTTCTATCATTTATTTTTTATTTTATTTTTAATACCTCCCCCCCCCCGCCGCCGCCTTAATTTCCTTTCCCTCGTTTGTTTTTTCTTTCTTTATTTCTTTTCTACTTCTTTTTCTTTTTTTTTTTCAAGAAAATCTCACGTTTAATGAGAAACAGGGCAGGTGTATCAAAAAGAACAGGGAAAAGGAAAAAAGAAAAAAAGGGAAAAGAAAAAGAAATGGAAAGAATGAGGAGGAAGGGAAGGAAGAGAAGCGGGGAAAGAAGTTCCAGCTGTGTCCGATTGCATCGGACTCGAGGAGAATTATGCGATGCGGAAAGACGCGGATGAGGTCTCGAACAAGTGTGCCGAACGAGTAATCGTGCTCGAGTCCGTAAGAAACCGCTATTGCTCCCTCGGGATATCGCCTTTATCGTCTGAGCTACTCCTAAATGCACTCAGGAAACCGGATGTAAATTGCTGTTGTGCAATTTAATTAATTAAACCATCGTCCCGCTCATCATGATTGCCACCCGGCTATACTTTTTCTTTTTCTTCTTCTTTTTTTTTCTTTTTTCCTTTCACTATTTTACTATTCTCTCGTTTCTCGATATATCACTCTACCTCTCTCTCTACTTCATCAAATCGAGAAACGTGTTACGCAAGAATATTCCAATGAAATTACTTAATCGTTTCCTTCTTTTATCATATATGTATACTTATACATACCTCTAAGCGTACACTTGAAATGATTGATAAATCGTCGGTTCCATGAAAAATCGTTTTATATCGCGCATGCTTTCTCGTTAAATTACTTTTATTAAAATTCTTCGATTGTTTTTTTCTTACTTTTGAAATCAAATGAAATAAATTTGTTGAAAAATTTAACAAATTATTTCGATTTAATATTCATATAATTACTTATATAAAAAAAAGATCGATTGCAATATAATTTTATAAAGTATTGTAAAATGTTACAATATTTTACAAAGCGTATAATTGAAAAAAAATATTCTACAAATAATATTGGCTAATTAGTAAGATTTTTAAATAAAAATTTGAACACTTTTTCTCTTCTATGGGAATATATTTTAATATTTTATTTTAACATTTACCTATATCTATGAATTCTCAATAAAACTTAACACATGACTACTAGCATGTATTTACATATACGTTAGTTTGGAAATTTAGCTTTTACAAATATTAGTATTGGTATATATTGAAAAACGTTTGACGAATTCCCCCCTAAAACTGATCCATTATACGTACAATGTATTTACATGAGTACGTATACAATATATATATACATATACATATATATATATATAAGCATGTAACTTTAAAACGCTTTGCGAGATTCGTTAAGCGTGCGATTACGAAACACATCTCTAATATACGGTCCTAGTAATATTAACGTTGATGCTTTCACGTCATTCCCCCTAACTATTCTACAGTAAATCGTTCATTATGCGTTTTAATGTCGTTCAGTATTTTAATGTCGTTCGACGTTTTACCATTTTGATAGCGTCAACAATAAAAACAAGCGTACCTGCAATAGATATTTTAATTGAAGATAAACGGGGAAAAAATTGGTTGCTTTAATTTATCGCAACAATATTTTTCAACATTTTCGATAGAGAATATTTCAAAAGTATTATAATTAGAAATATTCATTCTTTGGACCTTTTTTTTAATTTTGATTTACATTCGTTCATATGTATACTAAATATCTCATTTAAATAAGTTGAATACAACGAGAGTCATCGGTGACCCTTCAGTAATATAAATATCCTACACATGATTACATTTAATTTATCTGTTTAAAATAATATTTCAACATAATATAATATATAACTCATAATAATAAATTTGTGTTGACGCCACGGGCAACCTATGTAAAATTAGAATGGAATTTAACGTATTAAACAACATGGGTAAATATATTCGATCGATATTGGTTTTACAATAAAATATAAATTTGTAATAAAAGTTTGATATATCATCGAGTCACGTTTCTATTTCTAATATTATTCTCTAATACTTATTATTTATATAATACGTATTATATTATGATAATAGTATTATAGTATATGATATATCAGTATGATACTAGAATAATAATATATAGTATAATAGTATGATATAGATGAAAAGGTAGAATATATATTCTCTCGTTGGACTCGCGTATTGATATTCTCGACAACTTTTCATAGGCTTAGAATATCAATTTTCGTAGAAAAAAAATTCATATGACTTCCGTATCTTGACAAAAGTACCTTCTATAAAATAGCTCTAATAAATATTGCATTTCCTCCTGAAAATTTAATCATTTTTATTTAAAACACACACATTAACATATGTATATAATCTTCAATGAAATAACAATTATAAATATATGACATTTATCTTTGATAATCAAGCAACTTTTATATGAAACTTTTATTCATAAAATCAATTAAATATTTACTTATTCAGTTATATAGTTTCAAATGAAACACCAGGTATATACTTTGTGCCCATTTCTCTCTCTCTCTCTCTCTCTCTCTCTCTCTCTCTCTCTCTCTCTCTC
>NW_014569550.1:1445198-1502877 GCF_001313835.1 Polistes canadensis
AAAAAAAAAAAGAAAATAATATACGCTTTTGTGTATTTATATTCATAAAACGTTATTTGTTCGTTTCCTTATATACGCATCCAAAATATGATTATTATTTAAATTCTATCTAATAAATCAGACTAATTCGTTAATTGTATTTTGTGTTATTAAGGTGCTCCGAGGCGAACAAATAATTCCCGATTATTAAATATCAAGTGACTATAATTTAATGGAGAATATCGCTCGATAAAATATGTAACGAAGCGTGTTTTGTTTGTGCCGTAACGAGCATAATGATTCGTGCATCGTTCGATGGGATAATTGAAAATACGAGGAAATTTTTTACGCTTCGATAAAACGCCAGCGTTAATTAATAAATGGCCAAACGAGAGAGAAAAGAAATTGTTTGTGGTTCGCGGGAGCAAAAAATCAACTAACTAATAATCAAGCTCCAATGGAAATTTTTAAAAGAGATCTTTATAGCTGGTAATATGATCGACTATTTTCCAAACTCATGTAATCTAGGTATCTTTACATATGTATGTATATCCTTTCTCGATTTCACATATGTCTATAAACGAATTCTATTTTTCGATACATACCCATTAACATAACGAACTTTTTATCTCTTCCATATCGTTTCGTACTTTCGAACATCATTCAACTATCGTAACAATTTTCGTACGAAACTTTGCCACGTACATCATCACATTTATATTATTCCAAGGATACACTGACGTCGATCAATCATCGCGAACGTCACGCTCGTCTTTATAACTTTTATTATGATCCTTTCAACGTGTTCCATGTCACACGTATGTACTATTATTATCGATAGATAACTAAACTTTGTTTTTTAACGGAAATGATCTTTATCGTTGATAAATAAAGTATAGGAAAATAATTATTGGTGTAATTATTGTGTTGCAAATAATAATAATAAATCTAAATAAAATTGGCTTTTATGATTTATTTTGTACAAAATAAAAACAATTGTAATATCAAATAAATCATCAAATAAATATTTCAAAATTTATCAAATATTTTTAATTTCACAAAGTTATTTGTCTGTTATATAATATAAAGGGTCTCACACACACAGTTTCAACATTTAATCTACCAATAAATAAATTGTCAGCTCAAATAATAAAACAAAGAAATATATCATTTAAAATATATTCATCAAATTCTGTAGTGTGTACCATGTTGTTTGTACAGGTAGCCTGATAATAATTAAAAACAACTTGGCACGCAATAAATTAAATATGAATTATTTAAAAAAAAAAAAAGAAAAAAGATATCTTTCAATTGTACGAATTGGAAATAAATAAAAATTGGAATTCGTAAAGAAAAGATGTAAAGTCCCAACTCAACGGTAAATACCGTGTGTTATCAAGCGACTATAATAAACCATGTCCGATGGTAAAGATACAAAAAGAAGCGTAATCGAGACGAAGGTGGTCGTAAAATTTAGCAACGAATGAACGCGAACAGGAACGAACGAGCATCGAAACGAGAGAAACGAGTGAGAGCTATCGTGAAAAGTACCTACTATACATACATAGATACATACATATATATATATGTATATATATATATATATACACCTATATACAAAATGTATCTATATCGAAATATATTTTTACTCGTTATACGTTTACCGTCCGACCGTTAAACGACTCGAGTTTCACGGGACTGGATAGTAGTGAATATTGGTTAACGGGGAAGTAAATTATAACAAACCACGTATATCCGAGTGGTATTTTTCCTTTTTTTTTTTACAATACTCGCTCGTTGCATTTTACTTCTTTTACCCTCGAGGAGATGGGGAAGAAAGAAAGAAAGAATAAGAATGAGAGAGAAAGAGAAATAAAAAGAGTAACTTTTATAAGTACTTTTGTAGAATCCTGTTCTTTTTCTTAGTGATTTTTCGACTTTTGTTTACATTCGAATCGACCGCCGTAAATTCAAAGAGATTCATCGACGTCTAGAAAACTCCGAAGTCATCGTACAAAAGTAATTTTGTTTGTTCGTTTCTTTTTCTATTTGACTATCTCTTATATATCTCTTTTATTTTATTATATTTTATTATATTTTCTTCTTTTCTATTTTTCTTTTTTTTTTTTTTTTTTTGTTCAACCCATCGAAAAAACTACTCCGACGAAGAGTAGAATTATGTCACGATTTATGACATGAAAATGTATACATGAATCATTAAGGATGTTATATTTTACCAGCACCGGGAAGTAATACAAATTTTATATATCCCCCTCCACCTTCTCCCTCCCCTCCTCTTTTCATAGGTCGAACAACTCGTAAGACAAATATACGTACTTATCGTTCCTTCCGCCTCGTGAAACGACTTACGACCTACGAAATTTCACGTAGCTACAATGTAAACTGCTCAGTCGTTTCTCTTTATCGGTGCAACAAACACATATGTAAGTAAGTAAGTAAGTATATAGAAACGTCTTACGTATCCTGATACTCGCGCACGCGCTTATAATACTTACTATGAAATTCTTTCATTCACGTACACGTACACTCTTTGTCGCCCACTTGCTATACTACTTGCTCGCTTTATACTAAATCAGAATCTTATACTTACTCTTATTCGCGAGATTTCAGATTCGTCGTAAAGACGACTCTCGTAAAAGAATTGCGTTAAAGTTAACGTTCGACCGTTAAGAAAAGTCCCGATAAAATCAAATCTTAATCCGTTTCAAACCTTCGCTAGGAGATTTAGGATCCTCGTACTTTTTTTTTCTTTTTTGTTTCTTTTTTGTTCTCCCTCCCCCGTCCCTTTAAATTTTTTTTCCATCTCTTCTTTCTTTTCCCTTATTTTATCCTTTGGACTTTTGTCATCTTTCGGAAAAAAAAAAAAAGGGGGGAAAAGAAAAGCTTACCACTTATCCTTACCGTTCTTTTTTCTTTTCTTTTCAAATCATCCTTAATGATTCACTTAAAAATTATCCGTTCAAATAATTTTGTGGCTTCAGTAATCGTTACGTTTGTATGAAATAAATCATAACTATTGTATATATATATATATATATATATCGATTTGTTTGAAACTCTATACCTGTATAATCTAGATAGTCATACTTTCATCCAATATTAATAATATGTGGGTAAGTGTTCTTATTATAATTAATAAAATATATCATGGGAAATGTTCAAATACTTTAGCGAATCACTATATATATATAGAAAGAGATAGATGTTCTCTACAAAATTCAACTCATCCAACTAATATTTTAATACTCTCAAGCGAATAGAAGTATTTTAAATAGAATTTCAAAATTATTTAACGAGATCGTTTAAAAGTTTTTCAGCTATCGGTGAAGTCGTCCTTCGTCGTCGTAGTCGTCGTTTTCTCTTTGTCGTTGTCGTTGTGTCATCGTCGTCGTCGTACGCCAACGACACAGACGACGAGTGGCATCACGAGAGAGTTTATACGAAAGAGGAGAAGAAGAATTTTAAACGAAACGAAATCTTTAATTCCCTTCTAGCCTGGAGGAGAGAAGCGGAGATTTAACATCCTTCCGCCCTTCTATGCTTTTCTTCCATGCCCTTCCATCTCGAAGGCCATACCCATCCGGTTTAATTCCTTTCCATCTTTCTTTATTTCTTTCTTTCTTTCTTTCTTTCTTTTATCCTTCCTTCCGTTTCTTTTTTTGTTTTTTCTTTTCTATTTTTCTTTTAAATTAAATGTAACATCTCGAAGATCGATATAATGTGTTTAAGATTATTAGTAAAATATATTGTAAAACATAATTTAATTTTTAAAATCCACACACACTATTTTTTTTGCTTGTATGTTTCAGCAAGAACGGTTACGTTTGCATCATGTTTCATAAAAGGGACGAACACGTGATAGAAATGCAACTATCAAAATGGAGCAAACAACCGGACGACGTGTGCAACTCGACTACATTCAACTCTCATTCGACACCGTTCACAACGTTCATTAGTAAGTCAGGAAAGATCGTTCTGAAATAAATTTTCTCTTGGAATATTCGTATGGTGGTACGAGAAATGGGAGGATGGAGATTCATTATTCCAAACGAATTCGAGATAGAGATAAAGATAGAGATAGAGAGAGATAGAGAGAAAGAGAAAGAGAGAAAGATTTGTCTATTCTTTATTATCTCATCCAGTCGACATATTATACTACCTCAAATAAACGATTTTCTCAAGTGTTGTGACAAGCACGAATCGAATTCGAAGTGATTTGCTTCGAAGTAATTTGTAGTAAGCCGTAAATTGAATGTTCGTTTCTTTGAGAGAGAGAGAGAGAGACACACAGAGTAAGTTGCCGAACATTTTTTTCACTTCGAGTTTGACTTCGTGGCTTTCTCGATTTCCGTTATTATACGTTATCGAGCAAACGTGTTTCTCGCTCGACTGATCACTACTATTCCCCGGCTTCGAATAATCTCAAACTTGCGAAATTCTGTGCTGTGAGATAAAAAGAAAAAAATTGATCGGCAATTTTGTTTGTCCTCTTCCTTTTAACAAGTCCGTTGTTGACCGAAAAAAAGAACGGGCAAAAAGATAAAGAAAGAAAGAGAGAGGTAAAATTAAACAGAGAGAAGAAACAAGAAGGTATAATCTCTTTGAAGAGTACGAAAAGAAGAAGAGGGTCAAGAGGACCAATGTTGGAGAGGCGTCAGAGGGACCCGCTTAATCCAAGGAAAAACTCGAACTGGAACGTGTTCGCAAACTATACACCTTGTTCGAACTTATTTGGACGTATACATACATGTATATACACACATATATAGGTGTGGTATCGATCGGTGGACGATGCCAAGACGAATACAAAATAAAAAAATAAAAAGATAAAGAGAGAGAGAGAGAGAGAGGGTGAAAGAGAAACTAAACGAGGATAATTCTTTATCTCATTGTCAGTATCTATCATCGAATTTGACAAAAGCACTAAAATACCTAGCAATCGTATAATTTACGAGCGATTCTGTTTATACGATAGAGTAAACAGTATGTGTCATACTTTTACCTTCTAACTTATTTCAATAAGAACATATTCTATATGTATATTATATATGACACGTATTACGTGCACATGTGAAAAGTAACAAAGTGTTAGGAAATTTAACAATCAATTCACGCAACTCTTTACGAGCACACGTAACATCCTTCTCTCTTTCACGAATCTGAAATCGTTATAGACATTATTCGATTCCATAAGCGTTACGAAGAACCTGGTCGTTTCAAATTTATCACGACTATATTTACGATTATCTCTCTCTCTCTCTCTCTCTATCTATCTATCTCTATCTTTTTTCTTTCTCTCTATTTTTATTTCTCTCTATCTTTCTCTAACTTTCGACGTACAAACACGCGGAAGATAGCTTGCGCAAACGAATAAATTCCGTTCTATGTAGTTCGGTTAAAAGTAGAAATGCATGAAGAAAATATGGTCAGGAGCTTTGGAACCTAGAACTTTTCAGTCGTGAAATTTGAATTTCGAGAATATCAAGAACTAGAAACTTTATTTCTTTTTTTTTTTATAATCAGAACATCGTACTCGTATAGGGTATTCATCTATACTATTTGGAAACTTGTATTATGTGTTTTTCAATGTATATATATTTAATTTGCAATATTGATAAATGAGATAGACATGTTTATTATTTATTGTAATATCAAGGAAAGGATTATTTGTTAAAAATAACACACAGTTTCAAATGTTTTCCATCTCGATCCAATTTGCACTATACAATTTAGTCACGAAGTAAGGATAACTTGTGGTTGTCAAATGTGAACTTTAACCAACGCTGTTCTGTTTATTAACAGAACACGTGATACTAAAATGATACGAATTTTCAAAAACTTTATTAAAAACTATACCGGCAACCATGCGTATACAGGTCATGAAAAATATTTTTATCAAAATACGTGAGTGCATCGTTCGAAATAGGAAAAAGGAGGAGGGCATTTGAAGAAATTTTATATTCACAAAATAATTCTTTCTTTTTGTTTTATTAGTTTTATAAAATCATGACAAATGGCAAACGCGTGCATACATAAAACTCTAATATCAATATTGTAAATAAAATTTATGGACACATTGAAATAACATATATAATATCAAAGTTATTAAAATATGATAAACGAACGTAAAGAAAAAAAATGTCTTATAAAATAAATATATAATATATTTAAACTTTTCTTTTAATTAAACAAAATTATAGAGAGAACAATGTATTAAATTAAAAAAAATCTTACAATTAAATTAACAACGTAAAGTATCACATTTGTATTTTCATTTTTGTTTCTATTTTTTCTTCTTTGTTTTTTTGTTTTCATGAACTCGCATTAGCATCGGATCCAATGACAAGACAATGTCCGTATCTTGGTCGTTACGAAATTGTTTCCGTGGTGCACTGGCACAGCGCCGACAACATCGAGGATACTCTCGGAGTGGATGGCGAGTTAAGCATCGCAAACGTCGTCGAAGTACAGGACGTTAGAGTGACGTCGACGCCGTTCCCAAGGCGATGCCATCATGAGAGAGTTCGTTGGTTGGACATTGGATGCAGGACACCCGATCGAATGGAGTTTGCGACCTCCTGCAGCGACGATGAAGCCCTATCTGGTAAGATCCTTTAGTATTCTATCCTTTGCATTAATCTTCGTTAGTGCAGTTTACACGAGTAATTAACTCGAAGATATTTTCTTAATGAAATATCCTCGAGTGGAACGATCAACATCTTCTATCTCTCTCTCTCTCTCTCTCTATATCTCATGATCATTTTCTACAGAAATTTCGATAACAAATATATTCCTCGTATTACTATTAACACAATTTTAATCTAATAGAGAATAATTGTTTCAATATCGTATGTTCATTTTTCGAATGTGTTTGCTTTGTATCAAATAATTATATATATTTGAAGTTAAAGAATTAATAAGGACCAATGTTACATATCGCAAACGATTAACATAGACAATAACGAAATTTACGATAGATACTTTTTCCGAAACAATTAATTCATATATAAAAATGTATATCGTCATTTAAAAATAATAAATTACTGTATTCTTATATGAATAATTGTTAAACAAAATCCTAGGATATGGTATGACTCAAGGAATCCTTTTTTTTCTTTTTTTCTTTATTTCTACTATAAACTTTTTCGTGTAAACTATAAACTTTTTTCTGTCTTGCATCCCATAAACTGTCTCAAATAATGAAATTAGAGATAATCGATGTACATTAATACAATTTAAAAGCTATAAGTACTACATACGAAAGCTTATAGATTAAAAAGTTGTCTGAATATTGTAAGCATTAGCAAGGCAAGTATTGAAAGGGGTATCGTGAAAAAAGATAGAGAAGGATGGGTGAATTAGGGAGGGGGGTTTAAGGAAGAAGAGAGATATTTCGACGTAGGATGTATGACGTTGAGTCTTTGAAATCGATGTAAACCCTCTCTCTCTCTCTCTCTCTCTCATCATCGAATCTTCTCTTTTCCTTTTTCTTTATACACTTTGCTCGTACTTGAACGAAGGTTGGATGGATCAGACACCGCAGGAGCTCGAGTGAGAAGGAAGAGTTCGACTATGACTGTGGAACACGTCCGCCAGGAACATCTTATCGGATTACTCGCTCCAGCTCACACCCCTTGTCCCGACCCGTTTCACCCTCAAGCATAACAACTCTCTTTCTCTCCTTCCCTCTCTCTCTCTCTCTCTCTCTAACTCTTTCTGTCTCTGTCTCTGACTCTCTCTTGACTCTTACTCCGAAGTAAAGTTATCGAGAAAGCAACGATAGTTAGTCGAAGGAAAAGCTCTGGCGTGACGGGTTCGCAAAGCTCTACGCGTCGGCGCGTTTCTCGCAAGAGAATTCTCGCTTTATTTAGTTGTAAGCACGTCGACGCGAACTCCAAAAGGGTAGGGTATTGGTCAATTAGTTTCGTTGCTTCGTTGTACGCGCTTTGAAGAAACAAAGGGAAGGAGAAGGAGAGAGATAGTGAGAGAGAGAGAGAGAATGAAACTCGACTTTGGAAGTCGACCTAATCAATTTTAATCATCGTGTTTATTACAATGATTATCACATTACATCGTCACCTTCCATTCCAACACGTTTAATATAACATTACATTTTTTCTTCTATATCAAAATATAGGATAAGATATTATATAAGATCTTGAAAAGAATCGATTATTAATATTTTTTCGTTTGATATTTATTTTCCTAATATTGTGTAATTTTCTTTTTCATTTGTATTATTATACTTATTATTAATCGTAATTATTGGTTTATTGAAATTAACTTTTCTTTTATGATGTTTTATATACATGTTAACGTGAAATATCGAAATTTAAGAATGTTAAGATTCACATGATTGCTTGTCAATACATATCAAATATGTTGATGGAAGATCGAATATTTAGATTTATTTTTATACATTAATATTTTTCGGACATAGACCAAACAATCATATGAATCTTTACATTATTGCAATTTTAGTCTTTCATGGTAATATACAATAATATATATAATACATATAGATACAAACAAAACCATTTTCATAAAATTTACCCGAATCGTTTTAACAATTCCCGTAGCTAGTTTACTTTATCAGATAGTCACGAGGAAGTTAGAGATGGAGTTTTTTTTTTTTTTTCCAACTTATACATCTTCATGATCCCTAGTATCATCGTAAATGCTCTTATCTTTATATTAAAGAGCAAAAAAAAGAAAGAAATAGATAGAGAAAGAGAAAGACAAAGAGAGATAAGGTAGGAGAGATGATAAATCGCGAAGATTGGTTTGTTAATATACAGCAGGTTTGTAGCATAACCTTTATCACGGTCCTACGCAATAATCCTTCGGGGTATTAATGCACTTGAGCCTTGAGACAGAAGACAAACCACGTTTCGCATCTGGATTCTAGAATTATTTTAACGGAACGAGATTTCTCTCTCTCTCTCTCTCTCTCTCTCTCTCTCTCTCGTTTATTTTCTCTTTCTCGATCGTATATAGTGAGCAAGTGAACGAGCGAATCGTAGAGCGTTGACAGAAGCAGGGATTTAGGCACTCGAGCCTCTCTCTCCTCGTGTCTCGCGTTTCGTAATTGAATGTGTATGTGTGTGCTCGACACAAGAACAACGAGAGGAACGAGTGGAAAGCAAAATGGCTGTTAAGACTTCGTACAAACAATTGATCTCTCTCTCTCTCTCTCTCTCTCTCTCTCTCTCTCTCTCTCTCTCTCACTATCTCTATTTCTAGATCACTATCGTTATCACTATATCTTTATCCTTCTCGCAGTTCATCACTCGCAGAATGCACGGTGTTCACGATTTATAAAGAATTGATATCTGTGACTGGTATTATATTATAATATATTATATTATATTATATTTTGTTTGATCGAGAGATTCAAGTATTGTATTTATTTTCGCGAAATAATTTTGATCCAGCGATATAATGCCATTATTAATTATTTCAATAATAATCGTAACGCCGCGTATATATTTGATCGAGTTGTCCGGTTTAAAAATTTCTTACCGAAGTTACACATCCCTAGTAACCACCCCAGCCCAGCCCACCCCAGCCCAACCTTCGGTTCTACTTTTCAATTACGACGAATTTTCTCGTTCATAAAAACGTCGAATACTTTTCTCGACCGTTCAACAAATATCGGCTTTGGCGAAAGTTGTTTCTTCGCAGCTTCCAACTCTGGATAAAATCGAATGTGGATTTCGATTCGATGAGAGCCGTGAAGTGAGAACTCTAGCTGCACATTTCTACCGATCTAAGTTTCTTACGGTTTTCCCAGTGAAAAGGGTAGATGTAGAAGAGAAAAAAAGAAGAGAAAGAAGAGAAAGAAGGAAAGAGAAATAAGGTGAACCGCGTTATTAGTTTCTCGAACGCTGCTGATACCGATTTTCTACGTTACACAAAGCCGAAAGAGTACTATATCGATAAGAAGAGAAGAATAAAAGTTAAGAAGAGAAAGAATGAAAGAAAGAAAGAAAGAAAGAAAGAAAGAAAGAAATCAAGAAAAAAAGAAAGGGATAGTAAGAGTTTCGATGAGCGCCGCTGTAAATTTTCCCTTCGTAGACTCTCAACTTCGATCAGGTGTACTCGCTCGAATTGTCGCAACCCATATCGAACGATTTACGACTTTGCTATCTTTTCGAGCCGTCGAATACGGGCAAACTGAATTGCTAGAATGTTTTACCTCTTGAATCGTATTTGAAATTCTCTAATTTATCATGTCTTGTTTTTTTTTTGTTTTTTTTTTTTAACGTTTTAACTACAAACAACAATGTATATCTTTTGTTTCTATCGGATCAGTCTAAATGATTAATTATTGATTAAATACGTTTATAAAGGAGAATTAAAATTTACTCATATACGTATTTTGTTTTAATGTTAATTCGAAATAAATAAAATATTGTTTAAATTTTATATTTATAAGAAAAAAAAATTATAATATTATAATAACAACTGAGACTCTCACTTTTATTATAATTATTCATTTGGAGTAATTCAACGAAACATGCTGAACATGTTCTATGTCACATTAATTTAAAGAGAATTTTCATTAAAGTCACGTGAATTGTATTATTATATATGCCCAATATATGAACAGTAAAAATTTCAATTGGCCTGAAGAAGAAATTTAGAATAAACCGGTTATTGCTTTTCGAAGATATCAAATTTTGATAAGTCTCATATTTTTATTTGATTTTCACAGAGTATCTGTGTCATGGAACTTGGATCGAAAACGACACGGCTTACTTGGTGGCGAGTACCGACGTTGGCCGTTATTGCCTCGTTTACAGTGCATCTGCTGCAACGACTGGAGATAGAGAACTTTCTGTAACGGGTCATCTTGCATCATGTCCGAGAGCTTCACATCGGCATCCTGTTTCTTGGCAAGTTAACCTCACTTCCTACGGTAAGCAATACAAAAATTTGATAAATAAAAGTTAACACGTTGACTGCCGACCCTTTTCACATGATTTTTCTGTCACACCTACAATTTTCTATTATGGGATGCATATTTTTTTTTAATTTTTTTTTACAACTCACGATAGTCAACGTGTTAAACGAAGGAAACTGACAAATTTGATGATATTTTTCTTTTATATTTTTGCTATTATTTTATTTTTGTATTTTCACTCGTTCATTTCCAAATAAGATTTTAATATCGTCGATCGAGTCTCATGGAAAGATTTTACATCGTCGTATCATTTGAATTTCAAACTTTCAAATCTTTTTTCATTTTTCCTTAAACATTTTTCCTCTCTCTCTCTCTACCTCTCTCTCTTTATTTCTCGGAAAATAATTCTGTTCGCAATGACGAAATCTACACCGCACGTATGCATATAATTTCAACGCGAATATTCGCGTGTTTGTACACAGCTTGATCTCGCTCAGTAAATTTATGGTCGTGCCACATCTTCATACGTTCATTCGTAGTTTCTGCATGGTATAAACGTTCTTGTGTCAACCAAAATAAAACAAGATATAAGTTAGAATACATACTTGTATTCTATACATTTTTATTTTATACATACATACATAGAATCATCTTTATATGAAAATTTGTACAATAATGTAAATAATATGTTAACGTTTAAACGTAACTACATTTATTGAGTATCATATTCGCTTTAGAGAAAATCGATTATTCAAAAAAAATGAATACATTACATATAAATATATACAGTATATGCATAGTATAGAAATAAAATATTTCTGGTCCGCGAATACATGAAATAAATAAATAAATAAATAAATAAATAAAGGAAGGAAGGAAGAAGAAGGAGAAGGCAATTGAAGTATTTTTCACGCGTTATATTTTATGACACGTATGTACATCATATGTATATGATTGTAACGAGAAAAGTTGTCGGTCCAATAATTTTCCGAACATGTATTCATACTCTCCATCAGGATTTTGCAACGATCCGTCCATTCAAAATTGATTTATCCGTTGCGTTAGTTAGCTATGTTGTTGCTTGTTCATAAAGCGAACATTTACAACAGACACACGTATTGTATGCGTTTAAAAATAAAAAATGTATATATATATATATATGTATATATGTATATAGTAGATAGATATTTGGTGAGTGTGATCTATTGCTAGTGATAGATACAATATATGCAATATACAATAGATACATATTTGTTCCTGTTGTTTGCAGTTCAATGCGGCGACATCTCGTCGGCGTCGTCGTGGAGGTCACACGTGTCCTCTACCGTGGTCATCATCGTCCTCAGCAGCATCCTCTTTGGTAGATATATCGCGAGGTGATGCCACTGAACCTTGAAGCGCCATTCGCGAGTGGCTGTATAGTTTTTAAAAAGAAAGAAAATCTTTTTTCGATGGACGATGCGACGAATATTACAAACTAATGAATGAAAAAAGAGAAAGAGTCATGGGATAGAAAGATAGTAAAAGAAAGAAGAAGAAGAAGAAGAAAAAAAAAACAGATAATTAAATATTATTACTATTATTATTATTATTATTATTATTATTATTATTATTATTATTATGATTAACTCGCGAGAGAGATAAAACGAAAGGGAGAAAGTATATGTAATAATTATTTTTTGTAGGAATTAAGGGATAATAGCACTTTGTGCATCGTAAAAAGATATTTGAAAGAAAAAAAACTATGATAAGGATGATGAAAAAAGAAATAACAAAATTAAATACGATGAAAAGTAAAGGAAAAAAAAAACCGTGTGACGAAAGTGGATGCAATATGCATAATTATGCTGTGTATGCATAATTAATTAATTACTTAATTAATTAATTAATTAATTAATTTATTTATTTATTTATTTATTTATTTATTTATTTATTTATTTATTTATTTATATTCATCGATAAATAACGTCGCTATTAACATTTAACATTACTACTTATCAATAATACCATTATTGCTATTACTTACGATTAAATATTTAACATCGCTACGAATGTGGCAGATCGCAAAAAGACAATGCAGCACCGGCCTTTTTTAGCTGGAAAATTCAATCGAATAACGAAAAAAACGTTCATCCAACGAGGAAAAGTTAAAACAATCTATTCCTCCTTTCTTCTTTCTTTTTTATCTCTTTTTGGTTTTAATTTGTTTACTTTTATCTTATTTCATTTGATTTTCTCTCTCTCTCTCTCTCTCTCTCTCTCTCTGTTTCTCTCTCTCTTTCTCTCTCTCTCTCTCTGCGGTAATGTGCAAAAGAAAAAATTCGATATCTGCCGTACGTTCGATTTCGTTATAAAAAGAAAATAATTAGTTATATCTAATGCGATCATGGGCTATTATCGATTGGTATCGTAAACTATTCAATAGAACGGTGATTCTAACGTTTGCATTATTGATAAATCGAAGTAAAACGATGTGAAATAAGTAAAAAAGTAAATAGGATCCGGTAATAATAACGAAAGTAAATGAAAAATATATTATACATGCTAGTTTGTTCGAGTCTTACGATGAATTATTTATTACAATAAATATATACATACTTAACTAAACAAAAAATAAATAATAAACGTGTATGCATAGATATATTACGAGAGCGATAAGAGGCAGGAGAAAGAAAAAAAAAAAAAAAGAAACATTAAGATAAAAATAAAAGTAAAAAAGACGAATCGGGCAAGATCGAGAGACTTTGGTGTGATTTTATTTTGCTCTTGCTTGGCGTAGAAAAAGAATGTGTGTGAGAAAAAGAAAGAGAGAGAGAGAGAGTGAGTGAGTGAGTGAGTGAGTGAGTTAGTGTGTGTAAGGTGTAGGATGGTAAATTCGATTCTGGTTTACTCCCAGTTCACTTCGATTTCACTCCCATCGGTAACACGGTCATATATTCCGTGCTCATACCTTCGTTGGAAATCTGATTTTTTCGCTAGGTTACGATTTGCTTTTACTCCCATAGTGGTAACTTGCCCGAGTAACTTCCCTTCCGTAATTTCGTAGCAATTTCGATTCGACGTAAAACACACATTATATTTGTGTGCCACAACCCGTGCCACCTATATTTTATTTTTATTTTCCAAATAATACATGGATGACCGTTGGCCGTTTCTTTCAAAAAACGCGTTATAATAATAATTTTTTTACACGCAGAGCTCAAAATTCACATTCAGTAATAAAGTAAAATAATAATAAGAAAATAAAATAGACAATTGAAGAATGTTCACAAAATCGAACGTCGAATATCATCAGAAATCTATGTATTCGTATTGTTATGTATTACATATGTGTATGGAAATATTTACTATATTTTTCTTCTCAGATTAGCCCCCACCCCCACCCCACCCCCGGCAACCCTTTTAATCGATCGATTTCCTCTATAAGAGATTATTTGGCAAGGATCCTTCGGTTCTTCCCTTCTTTTCTTTTTTTTTTCCGATGAACATTAATTATGATTTCTATTATAAAATTGCGCCAGATTCAAAAATATTCACATATTCTGATTAAAAAAATATTTTCTATTCATGTAGAGAAAGAAAGAAAGAAAGAAAGAAAGAATAAAGAGAGAAAGAGAGAGAGAGAAAGAGATAGAAAGAATGAATTGAGAGTATCGTGTTGAACGAACAGAATGTTATATAAAATGATGTATTATAAAAACAAGGGTGCTGGGGCCAATATTACGTGAATGCGATGATAGTCGACCGAGAGAAGTGAGAAAAAGTGAGAAAAAGCGGAAGAAAGAAAAAAAAGAGAGAGAGAAAGAGAAGGAATGTGTGAGAGAGATGGAAGAACAGAACTTGCACGCGTGTGTGTACGTGTGCGAGTATGAAAGAGAGATGGAATGAAAGAGATTATACGATAAAACGATGAACGCGAATAGAAAATTTATAATACATATTAAGGTTATCATGTAATAATACTTTACTCTCTCTCTGCCACATTCGCAATTTCGAGTGACGACGAAGGATGCGTCGGCCTTGAAATAAAAAAAAAAAGAAAAAGAGATGGGAAAAGAAGTAAAATAATTAACGAATTCGAGTGTACTTAATCCGCGCGTTTCAATTTAAATTTTTTGTGAGTATATATTGTAAAATATAAAAAAAAAAAAAAGAATAGAAAAAAATGAGAGCAAAAAAGGGATAAATAACAAAGATAAAAGAGGAAATCGATCTTCGTTCATTTGTTTCTTTCCTTTAGTTTCATTTTCGCGAATTTCAATTTTCATTATCATCGATTTTAATTAATGAGAGATGTTTATTTGGAAACAAGGTAATAATAATAATAATAATAATAATAAAATATAATTATTATTATTATTATTATTATAATTGTGCTATTGTCATTTTGATCAAACTAAAGTGGAGGATCTTTACTAAACATACGTATTTCTTCTTTGCATTAAAACGATCAAGCGGTTTTAAAGATATAAATATATACATACATATACATAAATATATAAATATATAAATATTATATTATATAATAACGTGTATAAAAATTATTTTAGATTATAAGCTATCTGTAAAAATTAAGAATGCACCTTTCTGTATAAATAATAAATAAAAATAAAAAAAAAAGATAAAAAATAAAAAAACAAACGAATCCGCTAAACACTCGATCGTACGGTATTATATTATAAATATAATATATATATTAATAATAAGTATATTGATATATACCTATATAGCACGGCCAATAAGATTTAAAAAAATAAGAAAAATGATAAAATTTTCTAATCGTTTTTCGAATTACGACGACGACGATGACGACAACAACGGTAACGGTGTGGACGATACTCGTCTCGATCGTCCACCATGAATCTCGACTTATGAAGACAATTTGCAAAAAGAAAAAAAGCGACATATCTATAATATACGGTATGTAAAACGTAACGAGAAATCGAAAGAGATTAAAAAAAAAGACGATCGTTCTTCTTCTATAATAAGAAGAAAACTAGTTGCCGATTTGTAAAAAGAAAAAGAAAGAATAAAAAAAAAAAATCCAAGAAGCAAAACTAAAGAATACACGGGTGGGTGTGTGTGTGTGTGTATGTATGTGTATGTATGTATTGTGTGTATAAAAAAGAAAAAAAAATAATAAATAACAAATTTAAATATTTGCGAAACCACGATTAAATATTAGAATACTATATGCATATTTTTAAGTGCAATCAGTTTAATTAAAAACTTTAATAAATATAATAAATCATCGATTGCACGTAAAAAGTAAAAAAGTAAAAAGAAAAGAACAAAAAAAAAAAAGAAGTAAACAATTTTAAACGATCTTTAATATCGATCGAATAACATAAAAAAAATAACGAGTCGTCCGGTGCGAAGAAAATAAACGTTCAAGTGACGGATTTTCTTCCGAAATCTTTCGTTTTAAAATTAATAAACTCGATTTTCGTTTATCTCGCGAATCGAAAAATATTTGATTTGATATGTAAATAAAATAGATGTAGTTAAAAAAGTGATCGAGTAGAAACGGAGAACAACAATATGTTTTCGAAGCGTACGTTGATCGTAGCACGGTCATGTTATACTAATCATTCCTGTATAAAGAAAAGAGAAAGAAGATAAAGCAAGATGAAAAATGAAAATAGAGAGAGAGAAAGAAACTCGATTTTATATAGGAATTATAAAAGAAAGAAAGAAAGAGAAAGAAAGAGAGAGAGAGAGAGAGAGAGAGAGAGAGAGAGAGAGAGAGAGAAAAGAAAGAATGTAGATTTCAGGGTATTTATATCGAGGGTTACATAGTTATATAGATATACACATGAATATTCGAATTATAAAATATATTATAAAAAAGAATATATATATATATAAATATATATATATTATATAGTATACTATATGTATATATACTATGTTTTTATTGTTGTAAAGTTAGAAAAGTAAGAGGACGACCGAATAAGTCGTCAATGAAAGATAAACTTTGAAAAGCATCGAAGAATTAAGAAAAAAAAATCATATGATTCGCATTGTAATAGCACGATCGCACATAAATAAAATCCATTCGTAATATTAAACTTATCACGGAAAAATTATATTATTACATTTAATTTTTTATAGCTTTTATTTTTTTTTCAATTGACTTTACTTATAATTACAATTGTAAATATTATTTTGTTAATATCTAAAAATAATTGTTATTTATTCAAGCCAATACAAAATTGATTATCATCTGTACACACACACACACACACACACACATTGAATGTGAAAATAATTATTTAAATAAATAGAAATTAATTGTCGATAAGTTTAGAGTGTTAAAATGTTTGTAATCGCGTTACAACACCGGATGTATTTAATTTTGGCAAAAAAAAAAGAAAAGGAAATCCTTAAGGGAGGAAAAAGAAAAGTGAAAGACGAATTCTTTTAAAAATACTTACGTTCGACTTAAATAAAAAATGAACTAGAATAGCGTGTAAAATTGTAATATGCGAATCATCGCTCGCTTTAAAAGGTACATAACTAACAATAAGTACTAAGAGCACATGGCTTTCTTAGCGAGATAATATTCATCAATGCACGTTTACTTGGCTCTTTTAAAAAACACGATTGCTATCATGAGTCTGTCTTCTATTTATTTTGTTACTTAACCTACGTCAGAGTTAATACATTGCGTGAATGTTGTAAAAGGCTACACGATCGTTTATCGGCAAAGAGAAATTTCAAATGGTAAAGTAGAGGGGAAAAAAAAAAAGTAAATCAATATTCCTTATCTTTTGCAAACTCACAATCTAGCTTTAATAATTTGCTTCCAAAAAAAAAAAGAAAAGAAAAGAAATAAAAGAAAAAGAGAGAGAGAGAGAGAGAGAGAGAGAGAGAGAAGAAAAAAAGAAACGAAGAGAAAGAAATTAGAATACGAAAAACTAATGCAATGATATTCCTAATTTTGAAAATTACCGTGAATGTGTAATTTCATTATCCTGCTCGTCGTTTCGCGTTAAAATCTAATGTCGGAACATACACATGCATATAAATAAATATATATATATACATACACACACACACATTCACGCACGACTGGCTGTAGAACGTGACACAACGATTATTACCGTCTTTTAGTCTTATTATAGTAAAAGAAAGAAAGGAAGAAAAAATAATGCGAAAGGTATGGAGTATGGTCGGTTATCTTTAACGATTTTATACATGAGTATAAAGAGTATGTCAGGTTCAACGATATGAGTGAAAAGTAAATAAAACATTTCATTGTGATCGTGAAAAGGTACGAATGGATGATTTCTCTTCAATGAATACATTTTTTACCGAAAAGTTATTATATCAGCTTTATCTCGTGAACAAACTTCACGCAGACTATATTAAAGTAAATAGAAAAGTGTGCGTGTGCGTGTTTGTGTTCGTGTATGTATATGGGTACGTTCGAGAGAAAGCAAGAATGCGTGTTTATGAAAGAAAGAGAAATGAATGTTGAGAAAAACCTGTACGTGTTTTACGTAATATCGGTAAGATGAAAGATTAAGATTAATGAAGAAATGGTGAGAAGATTAGAACAAAATTCGTACAAGTTTTCTGCACCGTCAGACTCGATTAAAAAAGGTACTATTATACTAAAAAGAAAAGAGAAGACACAAAAGAAAAAAAAAAAAAAATAAACAACAAGAACAAAAAAATCCACGCTTAAAAGCCACCAAAAAATCTATACATACTAAATGTTTTACTATCGGATTAAAATATTACGATAATACTTATTAATGTAAATGGTTTTTCATTATTATATATATTATAGATGTTACTCAATAATATATTTACAAATAATATTAAGACAAAGTAATCGTTTTATTTCATCCTATCTGGATTAATTTTGTGATCCACATCTCTTTTTCTTTTTTTTCTTTTTCAAATATATCATCTTTGGAGTAAGGAAGGAAGTAATGTGATTTAATAAAGAAATAGAGTTAGAGAAATAAAAGAAAAGACCCATAGAAAAAGCAAGTTTCGACAATAAATATGTTTTTATTACACATATATTTCGTACGAGGGTTACATGATATTAATACATGTTCATTTAACTGTCCAGCAATCAAACACGTTGTATTTTTAATTTTCTCTTGTCACCGTGATTATCATTATCATTATCATTATCATTATCATTATCATTATCATCTTCATCATCATCATCTAAGATCATCATCATCAACATCATCATCATCTTCATCATCGCTGTGTTTACTATCGTTCCTCAGGAAGTTATCGGTAATTGTCACACTTTGTAAAACATTGTCATTACTCTAAAGTAGTCTCGAATCACCCGAAGAAATGAAATAATAAAACGTCGCGCTTTTCAATGCTTTTTAAAAGGGGCATTTTTGGTTGTATCCTTATTTGTTGTTTAATATATTTCCCTTTTTATTTTTAATACTGTTCGTACCCTTTTTTTTTTTACATTCGTAATGAACAATTGATAAAACGATTATGAGAGTTTGGAAGTTTGGGTGCGTAATAAATTGTACCTGCGCATTAACGATATTGTTTCCATTATATTATCATTAAAATTATCTCTTAAACGTATCCCACGATAACTAATTTAACACGTCATCTTAGACACATCGGACGATTCATTTTAAATTTTACTACTAACTTCCAGTTGTTATCTCTTTCTCTTCGATCTCCCATCATTTCACGAAGACAACGAGGTTAATTACCTTTTATTTTTTTATTTTTTATTCTATTTTTTACTTTCTTTTCTCCCCCTTCATACTATATTCTTTTTTATTATTTGGTTTTCTGACCTCAGTGTTCTTTTGTGTTAATAGATAATTATTAATTTTTATCATAACCTCGTAGCTCTTATACCCTAAGAAACTTCGTTAAGTTGATTTTTCCTTCAGCTTACAATCTAATCGTGTACTTCGTAAACCTTATAATTACATTTTTAATAATCTAAGCTTGGTGGCCAGCACCAAAACACTCACTAAATCACTGTCTACGGACACAGATACAGATTTTTTTCGTTCTCGATAGTTGATACGATTACGTGGACCAAAAAGAGATACCACACACACACACGCACACACGCGCGCGCACACACACACACGCAAACGTACACGCACGCACACATGAGTCTCCTTTTCAAATTCTTTTTCGCTTTTTTTTTTGTTTATTTTTTTGATAAGTTTTTTTCATCTTCGATCATCAACAATCATTATCATCATTATAATCCTTTACGCGTTTCACGCACGACAGGTAGAGGAACTTACTTTCTATTAAATGTGTATAAGACGTTTTCTTTTTTCTTTTCTTTTTTTTTTTTTGTTCTTCCTTCTTTCAAGATTGATTTTACTACTACGATATATATAATACAATGATCGTTCGTATGAGCCTGGATTATTATTTTGAGTTTTTTCCATATTCTTTTATCTATTATATAGTAAATCCTTAACTTTATAATGACTAACTTCGAATGACTATTATTAATCGAAGCGAATTATACGAACGATTTTTTTTCAAAGAAAATAATACGATTTTGAAGGATCAACGCGCTTTTACATTGAAAAAATACTAAACGATCGACGTTCAGAAGATCATGAATTTTGTCTTCCTTCCCTTTTCTGTCTCCATATGAATCAAACGTCGAACATAGGACTAGACTTTGAAATCAGATCTGTATATGTATATGTATATATATATATATATATCATATATATATGTGTCACGCGAAGATCGTCTCGAACGTCGAACGTGAACAACCCACAATCAGAGAAAGTTCGATTGGATTCACAGAGACATTAAAGCGAAGTTGTCTATTTTATTCTTTTTTTTTTTTTCCTTTTTTTTTTTTATTCTTTTCTTTTTTTTTTAAACTGTTTTTCCATTTTTTTCCCCTTATAATCTGCTGGTGATATTTTTGTTCGCCATAACAATACATAGATCTGCGGCGGCGGCGGTGGAGGTGGCGGCAATGGCGGCGGCGGCGGGGGAGAAGGGGGGGCGTTTATGTTTTATAAACACGTTTTACATGTCCTTTCCCACCATTATAATTTTCTATCAATCTCTACAAGCCAGGAGAGAAAATACGGTTCGTGGCGTGGCGTGAAACGTATCGGTAATAATAATGGCGCTCGACGTCTTACTCGATGATGATCGACCTTTCTGTTTTTTTTTTCTTATTTAATTATTTATTTATTTATTTATTTTCAACACAGTCACTAATATTACTCTTTGGTTAGAAAGAATTTTACTTCTCTTTTTAAGACTCTGCGCGCGTTATGGTCGCGCGTCTTCGTCAATTTTAATTACAATTTTTATTTAGCGTATTTTATTTATTAGAATGCATGATTACTCGTGTGATATTTGATGTCTCTCTCTCTACACGCGTTTACATAATTTTCTTTTTTTTTTTTTTTTTTTTTTTTTTTTTTTTTTTTTTTTTTTTTTTTCTTTTTTGTTATTATTATTATTTTTTCGTATAATATGTGTTGGTGTATATATATTTATATACGGTCTGTGTCTCTCGTCCTGTGTAAGAAATAGCGCGCAAGTGTACAAAAGAGCGTATATGTATATATTATGTATTTTTTTTTTTTTATGTATGTGTGTCATGTCACGCGTTCTCAAATGTTATTTTCATTTTTTTCTTTCTTTTTTTTGATTCGCAAGAAGAAAGCATTTTTTGTTGTTGTTTCTCTTATGTGTTTTCTTTTTTTCCTCGTCGCGAGTTCGAATGTGAATCAATTTTAAATACAAACCTAAAAAGTCCAGCTCTTTTAAAACATAGTTTTTATTTATAACAACATTTTTTTCTCGTCCACATAGTCTTTTTTTCCCCCCCCCCTTTCTTTCGTCTTTTCCACATTTCTGTCTGTCTGTCTCTCTGTCTCTCTGTCTGTCTCTCTCTTTCTTTCCTTTTTTTATTTATTATTTTGTTAAATTCATTTATCAATATGAGCTGTCCATTCTTCGTTTTACGACGTGGCTGTTCTGCTTTTATACGAAGAAATTTACGATTCGTGTGCAACCAATAACTAGTTATGGCAAAATCTTTACATTTATTTAAGATAAATATTATTATTAATTATTTTCACGTTGAAATAACCAAAGATGAAAAAAAAAATATAAAGATTTTTATATCGCATTAGATAATATTTCGTGCACGTAACGAATTTTTAAATAAATACCGCTCTCGTTTTGCGATTTTTCCAAATGTGGTGGTCCATTTTATCATTTCACTTTTTGTTTATTATTATTATCATTATTATTATTAGTATTATTATTATCATTATTATTATTATTATTTTTTTTTTTTTATTATTATTATTAACTTTTTCGTGTGCGCTACAATAAAAGTGTGCACCGAGCAATGGTTCTTTCCTTTTTTATGGTTCATTAATACTTTTTTTTCTTTCTCTTATTTTGTACTTTGAGTTCCAACACTATTGCATTTTTGGATGTATTTGTTTTTTTTCTTTTTCTTTCTCGATGATCACATCTAAACAAACCCTTTCGTGGAAAAGCTTTGCAATTTGTTTCGATCGTATTAGACAGAGAGAAAGAGATGATATATATATATATATATGTATATTATATAGATAAATATACGAATACAATATTAATCGAGCCCGCGAAATCCAACTCGAGTCAATCGGAATAAAATCGTACACCATTATTGTACCATTCAATATTTTGATATGTCGTTGAGGATCCTGTGCGATTTTTTGTCTGCATCTTATACCCAAGCGAAGTTTTAGTGCCCTTGGTTTATGCATAGCACGTAGCAAGTATAAACTCCTTTTCTAACTTCATCATTATCATCATCATCATCATTTTATTCTTCTTCTTATTCTTCTTTCCTTATCCTCATCATTATCATTTTCTTCTTCTTCTTCTTTTTCTTCTTCTTCGAGAGCATCGACCGATTGTCGACCAATTGTGAAAAACAAAATCTCGCTTAATTTGCGCAGGTACATTATGAAAGAGATTCATCTCCTCTATTTATTATTACTTTAACTTCAATAGGGATAGAGATAGGAATAGATAGATAGATAGAGATTGATAGATAGATAGATAGGTAAATAGATAGATAGGGCAAGATGCAAAAACGTTGCTTTACAAAATAATATTTCCTCGGTACGATCGAGACCGATGGGAAACAACAACGAAATGATAAAAAGGCAAAGAAGTAAGTAAACAAAAAAAAAAAATAAGATAATAGAGTTATACGACGAGGAGGACGAGGACGATGACGACAACGACGAGGATAAAATATTCTTCGCATGTGATGCGACAATACTGTATAATCACTCGTATAGGACAAGTCGTTTCTCGTATTCCTTCGAACGCTGCGCGTTTCGGACCAGCCGCCAACGCGTTTCCGTTGATCGAAGATCGTTCTTCTTCTTCTTCTTCTTCTTCTTCCTCTTCTTCTTCATCTTCATCTTCTTCTTTATCTTTTTCTTCCATTTTAGTCCAGCCCAAAAAGAAAAGTCACGAACGATCCGTAACTTTCGCGTACGAGAGACAGGGAAATAGAGAAAGAGAAAGACAGGAGGAGTAAGAAAGAGAGAGGAGAGAGAGAGAGAGAGAGCATTTCGCTTTTTTTAGGATGATGTGTCAATAAGGAGCTATCATCTTCACGTTATATTAAGTCTTTGAGCGACGATAGACAACGGCGGTGATGTGTTGGTGGTGGTGGTGATGGTGGTGGTGGTAGTGGTATTGGTAGTGGTGGTGCTTCTGCTGTTGTTGCTATTGCTTTTTCCAGTGTTGGTGACAACGACAAGAAAAAAACAATGGACGAGCAACGAGAGGGGAGAGTGCTGGTTATTTTTTCTGTTTTTTTTTTTTTATTTTTCTTTTTCTTTTTTTATTATATTACTCTTCTTTCTTGCCTTTTCTCCCCCCCCAGCCCCTCCTCCCCCCTCCTTTCAGTACCAAGAAATTTGGCATTTCGCAGTCTTGGCCAAGCATCATCTTTGGTCGCAAATGACTAAGCCTAGCCCTATGTTATCAGTCTGGGCAGCTTGAAGCGTACTTAGAATTCCAAGTACACAAGGATGATGATCCTTAATCGTCGCTTTTCACAGCAGAGCAACACCGCGACCTGAAGCCAACGCGGATCCTGCTCGTGCTCGTGTCACTGACGCACGCGCCACCAAGTCTGCTGAACCTTCTCGTGGAGTTTCTTGCAGATACCGGCGAGCCTCCGTCACATTCCAGCATCCGCTGCGTTATCATCGTTATCACCGCCCGCGTCCCCACATGAAAATGTTGTTTCACCACCACCGCCACCGTCACCGCCGCCGCCGCCGACATCATTACCACCATCATCACCGTCATTACTTTCCAACGCTTCTCCGCTCTCGTCACCTTCTTCCAAAGTCATTTGAAAATGTTTCTTATCTTGATCGTTTCCACTTTGCTGTTGCTGTTGTTGTTGTTGTTGATCGTCGGACGGCGGTGAGGGTGGAATCATTGACTGATACCAATCTCTGTTCTCCTCCAATGTATCCAAAATTTCCTGAGCATCAGGATGCACCAAATCCGCCCAGGTTTCCCAAAGAGGATGCACGATATAATCGATGAAGCCTACCTGCGACTTTTCGATTGTTGCGCTATGCCTATCGCACATCGGACTGATGTCCATGTTCTGTTCACGTTCTCGATCACCCTGCAGGAAGAATTCCTCCATCAACAGGCTCACCCATCGTCGATAAAGTGGCAATGGTTTAGTTGGATTCGATAGGTCCGCACAATGAACGAGATTTTCCAAGACTTGTATGCGATCCGTATAATTGTCTAACAGTAATACTCCAGAACCAGCGACTTTCTTCGTTTCCACCATCGTCTTTAAATCGGCCAACAGGGACATGTGTTTCGACATGTCCGTCGAGAGAACCATGTCGATTACCATCTTCCTCAATGTTTGCCTTTGCTTTTTCGTCATGTTAACGAAAATGTCGCAACCTTCGTTCTGCAGAAGCTTGAACGCAACCGCAAGGTGGTGATTCTCTAATACGGATTCATCGTTGTACATCAAAGCGAGCTCAGAACCTATAATTTACAAAATTCATTATTACGTTACAGTCGTAATTTAAAATTTCTATCGATAATATCTAAATTGTCATAACTTACTCGAATTGATAAGGAACTGATTCGTTAGCCCGGGATGATCAACATCATGGATTGTGGCCGCAAACAGAGCCGCTGTAATCTCCAACGGCGTAAACACAGACTGCAAATATTCATTGGAAAATGTATTATAACCTGTTATATAATTTCTAATCATTTTGTTAATTAAAACATCAAATATGAATTTTAGTTACCTCGAGGGCGGGTGTGTTGAGTAGTGTGTGGGTGGATTGGGTCACATCGGCGGCATGAAGACTGTTGTGGAAGGGGTTATCCTTGACATAATGATCCTCGAGAGTCATCATGAAGGTAACGAAGATTTTCGGCGGTATCGCCAACGATTTCAATAAATCTCGACTTTGGAAGGCCGTATACGCGACGCAGGTTAGAGGTCGATTATTACTGAGCTCGCCTATCCTGAAGATATCGATACCCCATTTATCGATGTCCGACAATAACTGAAAATAATAATATTAAGAGATATTTATTAAAAATATTCAATAAGAAATATATTTTTTAGATTGTATACGCGCGTATTAAACATTTATTTCGGAAAAAAAATATGAATTTATTTCTATATAATATAATAAAATGAAGATCGATCGTTAAAAAAGTATTAACAAGAATATGTATTTTTCGAATATCTATTTTTGTTGTTGTATTATTCAACGAAGCGAACAAATGATAAGACGTTCGATCGATCCCAAAAGGCATAGAACACCAAATAAAGTCGTCGAGAAAAAGACTACAGCGGTTTTGTCGGTACGAATCATTGTCAAGTGGGTGTTAATCCGAGTTGTTTTCTCGCTTGGATAAATCGGACCAGTCCTTTTTAAAGGAAATATAATCTGAACATTATAAGATTTCTTCTAAGAAGAATCCTCCGCGTCATTATGGAAGGCGCACTCGATTAGCATAACGCGTGCAAGGAAATAAACATTATTTTCATCTCGAGAGAAAAGATCGATCGGTTCTATCTATGGTGCAAATAAATTTACGAGTTATCATTCTTCGATTGAGACAACAAAATATTGATAAAATTTATAAAGAGTAACGAAGGAAAAAAGAAACAAAATAAAAAAAAAAAGCAATGACTCATACGAATTACTTATTTTCATTTTTAACGTGATTTTTTCTTACATTTTCGTTTTTCTTTTTTATGTGTAACTATTATTCGAGTTATCGGTTAGGGTTTGCTCGACTTCGTTCCAAATGATTTTGCAAATTCATATCTATAAACTAACCGCGACACGACCTATTGCGGGGCCAATGCAAACATTTCGTTTCTCTAAATTCCTATTATCGCATGTGCCGGCTGTCACGTACGTATTTTCTCACCTTTCCCCTCTCACATAGATAGACTGCTATCGAACTCGATACCGCCTACTATACTTTTATTACTTATGACTAATAACAATAACTTTGCATTCTTCCTTCACTTAAAGTGAAAACGAAGAATATATTTACGTGGGGACAATTTTTCCATAAAAAGATTTTATCTGATTATCCTCTCGGTCGTGAAAGAAAACAAATAACAAAAAAAAAAAAAAACCAAAAAATAAAGAAGAAGAATAAGAAAAAAAAGAAAACATACGATTTGCTAATCTCACTAATCTGATAGACCTTGTCGCGTAGCACGCGATTCACCTTTCCCCCCTTTCCCGAACCCCTCTTCGTCGTGCTTGTAATTCTTTAGTAAAACGGAAACACGTTGTAAATATTTGTACACACAAATCGCACGTGTCATTGCAATGTTTTAAAATGAATTCGTAATGTTATCTCCTATAATCTTTCGCGTTTCTCCATAGTCTCTTTCGAATAACCAAAGTGACGATTTTCGAGAGAATAACAAGAAATATATAAAGAGAAGTTGTTGTTTTTATTTTAGGAATAAGAAAAAAACCAATCCGCGCAGCTGGCTATCCGAATCGAATTTGCTTGCGTCGAAATTCCCGGAAAAATCGTCGAGATCGAAAAATAACTATAAACGAAGTTAACCAAAAGAGAAAAAAAAGAAAAAAACAAATAGGAAGTTGTATGCTATGATATTCTACTAGAAACAAACGATCGTTTATTTGTATAACGTTCTACTCTTTTTTTCTTTATTTTTTTTTAAGATAATAATTAAAACTACATTGTAGTAATCGTGAAAAGTATTTTTTCATTTTCTAAGTATTAATATTTATTTTTACGTTAAAAAATATATCAGAATATGTACTTATAAACGTTAATTATAAACGCATGAATGTTTCAATTAATTAAACACACAACAATCTATATGCATATTTAGTATTATATTCGAGTTTTGTTATTTTTTTGATAAAATCTATGTTTATGTCAATTAAAAACGATTTCTATTTAATAGAATAAACGTTTCTATGATTATTACAACTTCGCTCAATAGGATTAATATAGGATTAGTGAAAAGCGATGAAATCTATTTATGAATGAATGAAAGCTGATCATGATCAGGGATTTACTTCGATTGCGTGGGTTTCGAACGGATAACTGAATTCATAGAATGAATATAATAAATATATATATATATATATATATATATATATATATATATGTCCTTATGTAGATGCATATTATATAAATAGATATTTCGATTGAAATTAAATGGAAGATAATTATTAATAATATGTCGTCCTTTTTTTTTTATGTAAAATTTTAATGAATAAAAGAATTATCGTATTATATTTAATTGAGTTAATGTAATAATTGATTCGTAAAAATAAAATTAAAATTAAAAAATGATAAATAAAATTATTAATAAATAAACAAACCTTGCCAAGTCCCTCCTCGTATGGGGTCTCCACTCCATGAGGGGGTACTCGTTCTCCCGTAAAGCTGTTTGTGTGCGTAAGTGGCCTTTTAACGCCACTAATATGCGACATAGAAGCTGGACCTCTCTGTACTCTGTCTTTCTTTTTGGCAGCACGTGCGTCCACACTTCCGGCCGCTGCAACCGCATCTTCGATCCGCAAAGATGGCAAATCGAGTTCCTGCTGTTTGTCTAAAAAATTCATTAAAATCATTCTCATCATTTGTTAACATATATTGCAAAATATATTGCAAAAATAAATGCTTTTCGTGAAATTCATCATCATCATATATATAATATATATTATCATATTTGTTAATTTATTTTTTAATATAAAATACTTCAATTAAAGAGAAAACAAAGAACTACTTAAAGATTTCTCTGTCTTATTTTGTGATCTTATCTTTGTTGTTGTTCTTATCGACTCTATCATACATAAGTATACCTATCTATAAATAAAAACGTCTTCTATCTGTCGTCTTTATTATATCTTTTCATTTCTACGATAACGGCCGAATTATGTGAGCAAGAAAAAAAAAAGAAAAAGGAAAAAATTAGTATTTGTAATAAGATAAGAGAGTATAGGAAATCGGAAAAGCTTCGTTAGATCCGATTAATCTGGTTATACTTTTCAAATTGTCATGCAAAAAAAAAAAAGTAGATCGCGAAGTATTTGGATCGAGTGCGTAAGAGGAAGGAGATTTTAATCGTGTGTGTCGCTATATAAATCGCAATTTCAAGGGCTCTCAATGCGTCAAAAGAGTGAAAAAAAAAAAAAAGACAGAGAAAGAAAAGAAGAAAGAGATATAGATCGTTTGCTTTTGACGTCTTCGTTTAAACTCGGATTCCACGACCTCGACTATCCCCCTCTTTCTTTTCATTTTCTCACTCACTCTCTCTCTTTCTCTCTTTTTCTCTCATTGTCAGTTCTATTAAAAGTAGAGGGAAAGGATTCAAAACATGTGAATTCGTAAATGATGATGATACTGATCAAATTTAGTTGGAAAAAAGATAATAACGAATGATAGAACGTTTATGATACAATTGAATAATAATTCAAAAACATTTTCTATTAGAATTACTTACCAAGGAAAGTGTTACAGATATATTCAGATATTTGATTCCCGGATTTGGACGATTCCGAAAAATGGAGGAGTTCCTTGTTCAGCATTCTCTTGAACTATAATTAGAAAAAAATAGGAATAGGTAATTGGTAATCGAGCATCATTAAAAATATTGTGTGATTTGTAATCGTGTATAGAATTGTTCCTTTCTTTGATTTATTTAAGACAAAAAATTCTTTTAATAAAACAATTTTATTTCAAATATTCGATATAAATAAGATCTCTATTATTATAAAAGATTTCTGCTAATTTAAAATCATATATTTTGATTTTACCTATTATCATATTATAGAGATTTTATCTCTACAATAACATACATAATTATATATATAAAAAAAAAGAATATCATTGAAAAGAAAGCATAAGAGAAAGAAAAAAATCCCCCAAAAATGTGGTAAATTCGTTGACAGGAATGATTTAAGATACTCAAAGTTATCAGAACAATTTCAACGTTTCGTTTGCGAGGACCAAAAAACCAACTTTGGTTTAGTTTTCGATTGGCAAAGAAGACACACAACATTATCTTGTTGGTGAATTTACGATATTTACATTGAAATCGCGTTGTTTTGCATTTCATATGTATAAACCTGCACACGTGTTATACGTATAGAAAGAAAAAAAGGAAAAAGATAAAGAAAAAGGAATCAACGAAAGTATACGAAAGAATGTTTAAAAAAAAGAAAAAGAAATAGAAAGTACTTATTGTTAAAGCCCGGAAGCTCCTTATCGAATTTCTTATCCGATCTACCATTTTATTCTTTCAAACAAAATTTAATTAAATCGTTCATTATAAAATATAATGTATTTATAAATAGAATTTTTCTTTCATACTCTTTTGGGAGTAACGACCTGCATTATATATCAAATCGGTTACACACACTTATTAATACCTCGATCGTGTAATCAAATAATCTTTCCCATCACACCATATTATTAGAAATGAAATGAAATTTTTAAACGATAAACAGATAATGATATAAAATTATTAATAATATTCGATTGTAATATTCTTATCAGTCATCGCGATATTGATGAAAGAAAAAACAAAAAAGTATGTAAGTATATAATAAATATACGTGTATCGATGACAAGTGCAATTTCCAAATATGTTATGCATCGTTACACGCGATGACGCAGGCAACACACAAAGTGAATTTGACCTACTTTCAGGACCAACTCTCTCATCTAAAACGATGAAGTATCGCGACAGTAGGTTTTCCAACATCGTGAGGAAAGAAAATGCGGCCGATGATAGAGAGAAAGGAGTCTGAGGAAGAAGCATCAATAGGTAAGTAGTAAGTAAGTAGAACATGTCACTTCCTACAAAGTTTCTCAACTTTCCTTTTTCAAACAACGAACATGAAAATATCGACAATAAATACGAATGAAAAAAAGTTTATTTTTGTGGCTTAATTTTTGTTGTCAATTTTTAATATATATTTTCATATTTAATAATAAACAATCGTTTAAGTATTGGCAAGGTAAATAAGATCGGATACACATATTACTATAAATATCTGTGAAAATATAATACGATAAGGGTATCATCAAATAATCGATCGTTTCAAGACGATTACAGACGATATCGTGGACCGTAAACAATTGATAGGATTTTTAACAAATATTTTGCGAGAAAGATACGCGCACGTTTATAATTTAAACACTGATTAATTATTTTGTGTTATTGTTTGAGGATACCATAAAAAAAGAAAAAAAAAGAAAACAAAATATGATGATACAAAAATGTACATTTTTTTTTCTCGAAAGAAACAGGTTTGAAAGTCACGACATTTGTCGTTCCGTTAACCGATCAATGGCAATCGTAAAAGCGTGATAAAAGAAAAAAAAAATTGCTGGATTAATGATACAAAGATGAACAAAATTTGTCGGTAAAAGAAAAAAAAATTAAAAATAAACACTTCTATATGTTCAAACATGATTTATTGAAGTTATTTAAATAAATTCCGCATTCAGATATCTTCGTTAACATACTTTAACAGGTAATAAGTAACCGTTATCACAATAGAATTAAATGAAAAAAAAAAAGAACAAGAAAATAGATATATATATCAAGAAATATCTATAACAGATAAATAAGACGAGATTCGTCGTAAAGGTGTGTTTGTCAGTGACAAACTGGAAATGTCAAAACAATTTTCTAGGTAGGATGAATAATTTTCCAACGATCTAGGGATAGTTAATAATACAGGAAATTCTCAATTACGTCGAGCATCGATGCTCAACCAATCGATGGTCTCTTTATTAAGACGTCATCGTTCAATTATGATGAATCAAAGTTATCTACCTGTTTACTATAAAAATCTATAACAATAAAAATAATGGATAAAAAACACAATGTATGTATATTCATAAATTATTATAATTTCAAATAGGAAATATAAGTACCTCTATCAATATTATCATTTTCTTATCTTAATAAATTCTCAACGACATATATTTTTCCTTGACAAGTAATTATATATGCGTTCTTATTGTGAATAATAATCGGAACAACAAGAATCAACATGTTGCAAAAATTAACATATAATTATAATCAAGTATTATATACAATTATATAGATCGTATATGCATATGATGCAAGGAAACATGTAAATCGTATGAAAATATTCGCGGGTGTAAATGAGTTTTAAATCCAGACCTTCGATTTATTCGTTGCACGAGACGACGAATTATCATGCTCGAACGATGACGCTTATACGGCACAACATGCATAATGAATTTCCTTGGATAGTAAAGCAGCTATGATTACACAAGTTGTATATTTCGTTATCGTTCACAGTATTCCGGGTCTTCGAAGTTCACCGATACCATAATTATCTTTTCTCAAATAAGATTCACATCGCGAGTACTTATGAAAATGTAAATTGAAGTAATTTAAAATTCATCATCATCGAACATACATAGATACATTCCTTAGTAAATGTATTTTTTCTCCGTTTATAAAAAAAAATTAATTACATATATTATATAGGGGTGGGGGGGGGGCCCGAATAAATATAATGTATTTTCATTATTATTGAAATAAATTTAATACCGATAACATTAAATAGAATTACTCACTAATCTCGTCGCGTAAATTTGAAACGAATTAAAAGAAACGACAAGATTAAATGTATATATTTGAAAATGAAAATCTATCGATTGGAATCGTTTTGTAATTATCTCATAAACACGTTCTATCTTTATCACGATCAATATCGATTTTCGGTAACATCGATTTCAAAGAAATACGTTTTTAATATCTCTGTTCGTGCTTATATTTAATAATTACTTTAAAACATTTAAGTATATTTAAAAAAAGAAATTCATAAAACAATGATTATATCTTTATTATCAAAGATAACATTTCTTTTATTTCGCTGTTGTTATAATACAAATCGTACGAGAATAGAATTTTTTTTAAGAAACCAACTTTGGTTTATTTTTATTATTCTTTAAATTGACTTTAATATGGGTTTAATCAAATGTTTGAACGTTTGGGACAACAACGAACATTCTCTAACTCTCACCCAAAGTTTTACAATAATTCTCAAACAATCTTGATCTCTCTCTCTCTCTCTCTCTCTCTCTCTCTCTCTCTCTCTCTCTATCGCTTTTAATTTGCTTTTAGAATACAAACGATCGATCGATTTTGTTGAACGTGTTTAACTCGCGAAATCGAATGAACTTTCAGGTAAGGACGGCCTTCGGTAACTCAATACGATCGATAGCTTTCGAAATCGTATGTGGTAAAACAACGTAAACGTAAAGGTAGGAGAGAAAGGGTAATAGTCACGGCATATGGCCATGGCACTGAGATTTGTACGAGATTAACGATAAATTGTGCGTATTAGATAAGACCGAAAGATAGTATGTAAATACGAGCGTCTGTGATCAGTTCGACATTGAAAAAAATCGTTTTTGACCGATTGCGTTTATCTTCCAAACGAAAAGTACATTGAACTGAAAATAATTTAGCAAAATAAAGAAGAAAACAAAAAAAAAAAATAAAAAAAAAAAAATAAAGAAAGAATACGACAGAATGAGCGTTAGAATAAACATTGTAATTATCTTTTAAATAGTTTTTAATCAATTTTATATAAACCGGTCCCCTCCCGATAATAATTTATATCGGTTCGATTTTTGTTGATAAAGCGAGCATAATAGTTTCGTTAAAACAAAACGAAATGAAATAAAAAGGATAAGTTACCTGGACCGCAACGATACTGGCCATGGCTGTAAGATCTGCCAGAGTCCTGAGATAACGAAAATATCTTGCGGACTCGTTCACGTTGCCGGTCTCTAGTTCCCCCTTAGTTTCTTGTTGCACCATCGTTCCAACAGTTTTTTTTTTGTTTTTTTTTTTATAATCCCCGTTAGTTTTCTCTTTCGAAAGTCGATCACGATAAAGAGATGAGACACGTTAACTGGACGGAATAAAGGACGACTAACGTTCAGTGAAAATCGCGGGAAGAAACTTTCACCTTAATCGTTAAACGTTCAAAATTAAAATTTAATCTTATTATATATTTCCCGTTTCTTCTTTTTTTTTCTTCCTCTCTTCTTATATTTTATATAATGGACAATTAAATTCTCCGATTGTTTCTTCAATTTTCACACTTTTGTGTCACTCTTGATTATCGAAGAAAACAAAAAAAAAAAAATAAATCACTTACTTAATTATACATCCAAATATTGTTTTTCATTAAAGCATAATGTTTTATGGATACAATATTTTCTAGATAAATATAAATAATCAAACGCACTAATGTAGAATAATAATGAAAAAAATAAATCATCACTGTTTATTATCTACTGTTATGTGTACGTTTATATATTAACGTATATACTCTTTTACATTTTCGAATTTGTCGCGTGTTTAAAAGCGAAATAAGAACAAAACCGAGAACGCGCGTGAACCGTACGAGCATCTAACGTGTTCTACGTGCCTTTGAACGTTCAGCGAGCTTTTTATCTCTTAACCAACACCCGTCGTCCCTCGTACCGTCCTTCTTCTCGTTGCTTTAACACGATCGTTCTTTCTCTTTCTATCTTATATTTTTGTTCTCTCTCGCACTCGCATTAACTTTACGTAGCGCACGTATACAACGCGTATGCGAGTGGTAGGGGCGGAGGAGGAGGAGGAGGGGGGGGGAGAAGGGGGTATATGACCAAGTTAAGAATAGAGAAGGGGAAAGAAATAATACAAACTTTTACGAATAGGTATGACAGGAAGGAAAATTCGACAATTTTACGAATTTATTCGAATATATTATTTTATTGTTTATTTAATTTCTTTTTTTCCTGACACAATGCTTTTTTTTCTTTTTTTTATATATACGCGTATCGTAAAATTCGATAAGATCTTTTTCCTTTCACCGTACATGAATGGTACAACGTGATACACAAAAAGAATTAAAAAATATTCCTTGATTTTTTTTTTCCTCAATTATCTTTCAATGTTTACAGTCGTTAAAAAGGGGAGGGGAAATTACGAGCGTCGATGTGAATCCAAGAAATCGTATCGATTTAATGCTTTTTCATTCAACAAACGGCGCTTACGAATACTATACTTACTTACATATCGTACGTATGACGATATCATTCCTTGGTATTCCACGAAAACGATCATTGAGAGTTAAGCTTGTCTTTCGTCTCTTCTAATTTAAACACGTAACAGGATTTAAAGGGAAACTTCGGAATTCTTTGGATAAGAAATTTGTATACTATAATTTTCGTAGAGTTTCCTATGAATATCTATCTCTCAAGTTCTATAAATCTACGAAATATTTTTGGCTTTAATATTAGACAGAGATGATTTATCATTACAGATAGATAATTCTCAAATTTCATTATATTCGTTTTTCCAATAATTTATATAAGAATTTATTTTCAATTTATATATAAAAGTTCAGCGAATCGGGATTAAATTTTTGATTTCGTTAAATAACTTGCGAAAAGATAAATAAGGTATTTTTTCTTTTTTGGTAAATGTTTATTTTTAACTGGTCGCATTAACAATGGAATCATTAGCGACTACTATAATCATAAAGATTTTTGCCAATATGATTGAATAAAGTATTAGTTATTGTTTACTTTTCCTTTTATTTCTTTTCGTTTTGATTGTATGATTGATATTTTTAATAGAATACATTTTTTAAAAGGATACTTTTCACATAATATTGCTAACATTTATTTTTGCTCTATTAAAAAATTCACTTTCAAAGCGTTTCATCTCGTGACTAGTTACACATTGGCCTTTATCCGACCCGTTTTACCTTATCTGTTTTATCTTTGGTCATTCCAAAAAGAAAAATAGGAGGAAGGAGAAGCAAGGGATGAGACATCTTTCAAGAATAACTTGCATACGTTGAATCACGTAGGAGTATACCGTTTATAATTCGCAACTCACATCAGATTTTTCTGAATCAACCGCGGTTAGAAGAAAAATTAATATTTTCGAAAAAATACTATTCGACAAACTTTGAATATTCAAATTCTTGCTTCGAAGTGACATTATTACTGTAGAAATCTTTGTAAACTTTTTATCGGATAAGTGTCACAATGAAAAAGTCAAAGTTCTTAGTTTTCTGAATCAAACGTTTAATCCGTATTTGAAATAATCATGAATACGTGACCTATTGCGCGTATGCAACATATGTATTATCTACATTTATGTATATTCTGCATACATATTAAACAAGACGTTTGATTAAAAAATAAATATTTCATTATTTTATTATATTTAATTTTATGAATCAAAATTTATAGATATATTTTCAATTTGTATCTAAAAAATCAGCTAATCGATAAATAAAATGTTGGAGAACAAATATTTTTTTTTAAAAAGATAAAGTATTACTTGTTGTTTAAACTTCCTTTTTTCTTTTTTACTTTCTTTTTTTTTCTTACTTTCTTCTTTTTCTATATGTATATGTATGCACGCATATATATACGTGTTTGTTACGACGAAGAGAGCATTATACTTTTTATGTTAAAACATAAACACGATTTTGTTATCGCGATTAAACCAATCACACAATTCTTTTTTTCATACAGTCCGTACGTACGTATAATATTTATTTTACTCTCTTTTCTTTCTATCATATTTCTTTTCTTTATTTTTATTTTTCTTCTTTAAATGAGATAGAAAAAATGGGAAGATATGTCAGCCAACTCTAACAGAGTTATATTTTTTGTTTTCTAATCTCGGAAAAGAGGAGCTTCTAAGAAAAATACGATGATGTTTGACGATGAATCTTAAAATTTGTTCAAAATGCTCGGAAAAGACTTGAGGGAATACCAGCCAAGCATATCCAGTGAAAAGCTTACGCAAAAGATTGCGTGGGTGAATGACGATAGTGTCTATTCTCTATGTTATTGTTTCGTTGTTCTATGACGAAAAAGATGTCGGACTTGACGATACAAAATAAAACTTTCCCTTAACTTTATTTCAAAGAATTCTCTTTTGAGATATCTGAAAGTAAGGAAAAGAAAAGAAAAAAAAGAAGTAAAATAAAAAAAGAAAAAGAAAAAAAAGTAAATCAATTTCTATAAAATCGTTTGCAAGTTTTTTTTTCATAGAATTATCTTCACTATTTTTCAGAGATACTTACATTAGTCGATTTACTTAGAAAACGAAGCAAACAAATTCTTACTTTTTTTTTTTTTTTTCATAAACTATTCGAACGTTTCGTATTTTGTGTTCCCGAGAAATTTAATAAAGTATGTAGAGAGAAAATATGTGTGTGTGTGTGTGAGAGACAGAGAGAGAGAGAGAGAGAGAGAGAGAGAGATAAAATGAAAGAGTGTGAGAAAGGAAAGCTGTTTTATTTATTCATAGGGGGTGGATAATTGTTGTCTAGGTAAGAACAATAAAACAGAAAAATGAAAATAAGAATAACAAAATAATTCAATGAACGGGAAAAAAAAAATGGAAGAAAACGATGAAGAGAAAGAGAAAAAGGGACGAAAGAAAATTTTGTTCGCGATGTAGGTCAGTGAAAAATATTTTTCCCCGAAAAATCCATTATATAAAGTTACGATTTCGAAAGCTATGATTTTGAGATAAGCATTTGTAAAAATAACATTTGATATTCGGGAACGTTGTAGTGTGGTAGTTTTCAAAGTCATATTCTACTTATAGTTAGTTAAAACACATATCTTAAGCGTTATATATAGTGAATCATAGAACTACTTATATCTCAAATAGACATTTTAAACAATAGATATTCGCTTTAAATGCAATGTCTTAAAATTTGTCTATGAAGAAACATATTTTAGGATTATTAAAATTGTAAATTGATACAAGAGTATTTTATTAGAAAAGAATTATAATTTTATATAAATTATAAGAAAATGTTGGTCTCATAAAAGTATGTTTTTCAAAAGTATTATAAAATTCAAAAAGGGTAAACCTGAATACTACTTAAAAAAATAATCATTATATTTTTGTATATCCACGTACAGTTACAAATACTTTTTCCTATGTCATTTACTTTTTTTTCTTGATACTATACTAAGGGGAAATAAGAGAGTTTAATGTTAAATGTACACTAAAGTTCTTTCGCAAGTAAGTAAATGTTGGCTCCCGCATTGAAGGCAGATAAGTGGTACTTACTTTCTAAAAGCATTACATCTAATCACGGCTTAGAATAATCACACGAGAGTAAACAAACAATGTGACCTAGCTTGGGAAATACGATCGATGCATTGGCAAGAAAAAAAAAAAAAGAATTTATTGTCCTGCAACGGGTCATGGTGCGTGCGATTATCGATCGTTGTAAAAGTCGAATGCATGTGGGCTTGTCGGATGTTTTCCTCCTTTTTCTCTCGTTGAATTTGTTTCTGCAAGAAGGTCGCAAGTACAAAACGTTACATCGGTCTATTTTTATTTAATAGGAATAGAGGAACACCTTTACCGTGTATGTATAACGATCTAAACTACGATGAAAATATTTCTGTTTCGTGCGTGAATTGTTATATAAAAATTTGCATGATTACAATGTTCTACAAGCTGTACTACTATATCTAACTATTTCAGGGTTTACCTAGCTATTTTCTCAGAAGGAACTAGAACTCGCGGTCGATCGTCGAGACAAAATCAAGGCTAACGAATGCAGTCTTTATTCTTGTTATAAGATCGAAATTCTTAAGATAACCCACATTGGAGGACTCCGTGTTTAACTCACGTAACAATATGTAAGTGTTTATTTAAGAGCTTCTGTTTTATTTTTCTTTAAATCTTACGATAATCTATATGTCGACTATGATTTATATTGTTCGTAAAAGAAAAGGAAAAAGATAGAAAAAGAAAAAGAGTATATAAATCGTTGAATGAATGGTTTCTCATCGATCGATTATTAATTATTTTCAAGTAAGTGCTGACTCGAGTAAGCTCGCTTGAAGAAGTAGTATTTTCGAGAAAGATAAATTCTAAGTTCAACGTACTCTCTTCTTGAGTAAAATACATAGAAATGTATATATATATATATATGTATATAACCAATACCTATATACATATATAGGTTTGGAGATAACTATTTTTAGGTGAGATCTTAAATTGAAATGGTGATCTTCGAATTATGAAGCCAGGTCGAATGGAAATAAATCTTACTCTAGAAAATTAACAAATAAATTACCAATTTGACTAGTCTAGACGAAGAGATTGTAAATCTTGCCTATTTTTCTTTCATCCTATATTTTATATTACACAAACTCATTGAATTTCGTATTCGAAAAAGTATAAGAGGATAAATATAAACGTGATGTGTTCTTTACGAAAACGTGTATCTTTTTATGATAAACATACATTACGTAATTATATTTTGACCTAAAATTATTTCCTTTTCGATAAATTCGTATTGTTTTTTAATCGATTCCTTCGTCCGATCGTTACTTTTTATATTTTTATATATATCCTATAAATTTCTGCTTGAGTAGTGAATAAAGAAGTGGGTCAAAAGAAAGAAAGAATATAAAAGAGATAGAAAACATTTCTTAAAAACTTTCAATATGATTTGTTTGTTCGGCAAAGAAGATGATTGCTAGGTTCGTAAATACCACGTTGTCTTCTGATTTTCTTTTTCTTTTGTCTTTTTCGTCCCTTTTGACGATAACAATCAGTGATAGTTATTTTTTTGTATTTTTTCTTTTCGTATTTTTCTTCGGAAATTTTGCTAGTTTTTTTGAACCGATTCATCCCGACGGGAAAACCAACTTGGCTAATCCGTATCTGTAATTCATTGTCACAATGCAAATTATTTTTCTTCATTCTCTTCTTTTATTTACTAATAAGCAGTTCTTTAGTTACATCATTGACGTAAAGAAATACAGTTAAGACATTAGATGAAGAAAAAGTAGAAAAAGAAAAAGAGGAAGAAGAATAATAAGAATGTTTGAAATATCATTACAATTACTCATATCAAGCTCGATAACTTTTTACTCGATGAAAATGTGCCACACTTTGACAAATTAATATATTATTATTATTATTATTATGAATTATTGCTAGAAATCAATTTTTAATTAGCGAATTCGTATCAACGAGTAATTATTACAACGCAAATTACTTATTTTCATTTTCTACTTTTACTAGTAGTTTTTCATTTACGTCATTAAATGTAACAAAATGCAGTTAAAAGAATTAAATGAAAAACTGTATGAGGAAACACAGTGGTAGAGAAAAATATGAAAAATAATAATGATTGGAATATCATGTTATATTACTCACATCACAACCTCGATAATTGTTTTATCGTGATTCATTAATTTTTTGTTTACTAATAACCAGTTCTTGATTGAATTTATTTAATAAAATGTTATAGAATTAAGAGAATAGATGGATGACTAGATAAAGAAAAAGATGAAAAAGAAAACGATTAAAGAATGATCAAAATATTATTATATATTACTCATATCAATTTTAATAGTTGTTCTATCTTGATGAACTTTTTTTTTTACTAATGAGCAATACTTGAGAGTTAAATTATTAATGTAATAAAATATAATGAAAGTGAATAGATGAAGAACAAGATAAATAAGAAGAAATATAGATAGAGGAAGAAGATAAAGAATAAGAAAAATAAGAATGATCGAAATAGCATTAAGTGTTGCTCATATCAATCTCGATAATTCTTTTTTCTTTTTTTTTTTTCATTTTCTTTCTTTTATTTACTAATTAGTAATTCTAGAGTGTTACGTCATTGACGTAACGAAATAAAGTTAAGAGAATATATATGAAGAACGAGATAAAGAAGTTGTAATAGTAATAAAAAAAGAAAAAAAATAGAAGAAGAAGAAGAAGAAGAATTAGAATGATCGGAGGAATATCATCACATACTATCATATCAACCTCGACAGCTGTTCACGCGACAAACGCGTGTCACTTAGACAAATCTTTATTATTACTTATTATGAACAATCATCGAAGACGAATCACGCGGCTTATAAATGTCGTCCTGTTAAATCTGTTAGTTCTCACATGCTTGCCATATCATTTAGCTTTGTTAAAGGCATCATTATGATCAATTTCTCTGTCATTATTTTTTCTCCTTTTATATTTCTCTGTCTTTGTCTGTCGGGTTCTATTATTAGAAAGCATAGAGAAAATCATATAAAAATAATTGATTATCTTAATGAAACGTAATGGAGAAAACAGAGTAACAATAAATTTATTGGCTCGTATTAATAATAATAATAAAAAAAAGGTTATATATATTATAAAAAATATTCATACTTAATTCATCGTATTTTTAGATGATGGCCAGACCGAGTTCTAGATCAAAAATATATTGGGTAAAGTATCATAAATTAATCGAGTTTATATATGTATATATATATATGATACTCTAACGAATCTCATTGTAAGTTTTAAAGATAAGACAAGATACACCAGACGTTACTATGCTATGAAATTATGGCTGTTTTATCATAATGGTGTCACGTAGTTGAGTATACTTTTGTAGGTTTATGTATACTCGTCGAAAGTTACAGACATGAATAGAAAGATAAAAAGAAAGAGAAAATAATGTTTATTATATATACTATGGTATATACCTGGTTCAGTAAAAGGGAACTAAGACTTTGTTTAATTATATATACATATATATACCTATATACATAAATATAAGTTATAAGCTAAAGTTATTATTAGGTTAAGATTAACACATAAATAAGAACTTTATTTCATTTTAAGATAATTTGAGAAAGTATAAAAATTGTCTATAATATTTCATAGAAGACAATTTTGAAAACAATTACCTGTTATGAGTACGAAGTTTTAATAGGTAGACGGAGAAGTATGCAAGAAACGAGAAAAGAGAGAGAGAAATGAAATGACAATGGAAATTTTTCTATGGGAAAATAATCGAAAAATATGAGTTTGTCATTATTCGCTAAATCATCATTCATCTAACCGAATCGACATTTGGTCGTGGGTAATAAATCTTAACCAAGTCAAGACTATGATCAAAAAACATAACAGAGTCGAAAACAAAGTCATCTTACGTATCTAAGATACGTTGATTATCGATTATTAATACGCTGCGGTATACGAATTAGATCGTAAAAACAATTTTTACGATCAATAAGATACAAGGGAGACCTTGATCGAACGCTTAATTCTTTCTCTTTCTCTCTCTCTTTTTCTCTTCATTTGTTTGTTTTTTTCTTTCTCTATATTTTCTACGTGTTTTCTTCCCACAATAATTCTCATATTTGCATATTTAGTACAATATATTATAATCATTTTAATATGTACTTATGAACTCTTATTTATTCGTCGATACTTTGTTATATGACAAATATAAAAGTTCGTACACATTAAAAACCGATAAATAAATACGATTTCTCGCAAGATTATATATTCGAAATTGTGCAATTCTCAATAGAGAACAGTAGAATAAGCAACGAGTACGAAATTATGCAAATTAGTCTCCCATCATGTGTGAATGAAAACGGAGAGAGGCGGCAAATTCGTTAAATAAAAAACCGGAATTCTCTCGTCATGTTTAATGGTATTTAAGATAAAAAAAAGAAAATAAAATAAAAAGCAGGAAAAAAATAAATCGTAAAGTAATGAGGAGTATCATTGGAATGTTATTAGTTCCGTCTTCTTTCTTTTTTACGACTGATACGAATCACAATGATGCGGTTTAATGATATTCATTCGTAACTCTCGATTCTCTCTTTCTCTTTCTCTCTTCCTTTCTATTTTTTTTACAATATATTTTCTTGAAATATGTGAAAAATTCCGAAAAATTTAATATATTTTATTCTTCTTTTTATCCTTTCTTTTTTATGTTACACACCTGCATGTATCTTACTCGCTATTATTTGTTACTGTAATACATCTGCAATACTTCTTCCTATTTATATTTCATTTCTTTCGGTCTCCTTTTTTTCTTAAATCTACGGATTTGTTCTTAAAAACGTTTCACCTTTCACTGAAGTGAATTTTATCAGAAAAGGAACCAACCGATCTTGATTTGCGATATAATTTTATATTTTGGTGTGATAGTTGCAAGTGAGAACGCTTTCTAGCTTATCCTGATTAATGGTAGAAGAAAAAAAGTATTAGACGAAAATGACCTCGGGAATGAATTTGATGATTAATCCTCGAGACTGTTACAACACGTGTAAATATGTACAGGTGTTTCTTCGTTTAAATCTTACGATTATTATTGTTAGAAATTAATTGGCAAAATAGATCATTATCGTACGGATCAATTTATTTTCTTAAATCTGATTCTATATAACATATCTGTATAAACTCGATATTTTATTTATTTATACATTGTAGATAATCAAAAAATTTATATATCAATAATTACTAATTTTTTTTATACTTATAAATTTTAATGTAAAATATAGAGAAAAGAAATATATATAGTTTCATAAAGTTATTTTTATTTATTATAGAGGAAGGAAAAATAAATGTCACTTTATTTGTTCTCTCGTAAACAAAAAAAAAAGAAGAAGCAAGAATTGTTTTCGAGCTTGCGTGCGGGTATATGCGGATGTGTGCATCTCTGTGAGACACTGGTTTTTCCAATACCACGGTTACAATAACGAAGATGGAAAGGAAAGAAAATAAGACTGTGAAAATCAAAATATAGAAGCAAATTCAGTCACTATAAAAATGTTGTTTAGTATCAACGCTACGATGATACAAGGATTAGACAAAACAATTCAAATAAACGTCCAATAAAATGGACATTGTAATCTGTCCGTATAAACGGAATTAAACAAAAATAAATATATATAAAAAAAGAAAAATAAATAAATAAAAATAATAACCTCGCCAAATATTTCTATCGCTTTTATATATATATATATATATATAATATATATATATATATATCGCTGTTATATCGCTAGAATTCGGATTAAAACGAGACAATCGTTTATAACGCGATTCACCCTATATCGCACTTTCTTTCTTTTTTTTTCTCTATGGTCTGTACAATTTAATGAGAGACATTGAGACTCGGTTGTTAATTAAAAAACAAGATATACACTTGACGTTGAGCTAATTAGTATATCACCATTTATCTTAGCGAACGAGTGTAACACATTATGATAAAGAAGAACGATTATTATGTCACGGTAAACAGTTATATATATATACGTAAACGTATTATTTTGTAGTGGTAAGAATTGAAAAGATAGATTACTATGTGTTGTGATATACCCAGTCAGAAATAACCCTTTTTTTCTCTCTCTCTCTCTCTCTCTCTCTTTCTCGTTTATATACATATGTACGTAGGTGTTCAACGTCGTACTTGACCTATGCATACGTCGTGTATGCGAAAAGCAAAGGTGAGGGCAATAAATCGAGCTACTTTAAATGTAATCACAGTAATTTGTCTCTCTGGTGAACGTACTTTGTTCCTATCTCTGTGCAAAGTCGTTTTTAAAAACGGCACATCGAGAAAGAACGTTTGCGTCATTAGTTCTTTGTATTAGTTACACGTTATTCTCTTATCTACCTATTCCACGCGTGCTACTTCGTTCTATTCTCGCATCTTTCTTTGATTTGCTTCTTTTTTCCTATTTTTTTTTGTATTTGCTCTCTCTCTCTTTCTCTCTCTTATTTCATCGGTCTCCCTCGCGATAATTAATGGCCTGCACGAAAACGATGAAATGACACGTGGATTTATAATTTGTGTGTGTGTGTGTTCTGATAAAAATTAATTAGAAAGTTGTCGGTCGGTTTTGCAGGGTGCAAGCAAAGAAAATCGTTAAACGTGAGAATTTCAACAGCTGGTAGAACATACACGTGTCGAAAATGATTATGGAATTCGAGTCGAGTTAAATTCGACCTTGTAGGATGATGGACGAAACTGCATCCGGCCACTTTGAAAAAAAATATATATTTTCCACGAAATGATTTTTCAACTTCAGCGAATTATTTCTTTGATTTATCAAAGCTTTCCTTTCTCTTTCTCTTTCTCTTTCTCTCTTTTTCTCTTTCATCTATCTATCTTTATTTTTGATCGAAGATCGACATTGAACACACGCGTCCTTCCAGTTAATTCCGCGAACCTGTCGAATTCGATTCAATTCTCGTACTCGACTTTTTTCTTCTTTCTTATTGTTATTATTATTCGACGTTTAAACATCGTATTTTAAAATGAAACCAAAAAGAAAAATTTACTTAATACCTCTATTGTGTGTGTGTGTGTGTGTATTATATTTAAAAAAAAATAAACTTTTTGGACAATGAAATATTTGTGTTGACCGTCAACAGCAGAGAAAAAGCATTTTCATTATTTCCCGATAAGGTTACCTATCTTTTTCGGTTTTGCGTGGCGCGCGAATCGTTGCAAACATGTTGACCTATTTTTAACAACTACTTTTGACATCTCCATGTTTTTACAAAATTTACTCAACCGTGTTTAATTTCTTTCCTATGATTTATAGAAAACACGATGACTATAAGCCACGTTACAGTTCTTTTTTTATTTCTTTATTGTAATTACATTTTACAATTACATCGTTAATTAACGATAAACTAAAAGGGATAATAATTGTACTCGAATTCACAAATAAAATCTTCATAAATCTTGTCGCGTATAAATACAAAAATTAATTATTAATTGTAATTGTAATTATAATATACATGCATTCCTTTCCTTCGCAGAGTTTTCTTATCTCCGGCTGTGTGTACAATCGTGATTAATATACGATCGTTCATAAATAAGCAGATATCCTTTATTACTTTCTGCTATTACACATCGTAACGGGCTAAATGATAACAGTTTGCCGCTAATCGTAGATACCTATTTCGTCGTATACTTTTCTTCACTTATTAGTTACTATCCAGTTAGTATTTGACAAAGGTTTTTGTTTCAATGTGCGTAGTATGTACGTACAAGCACCACTCGGTCTGCGAAGAATCATTAATATATTATCTTCATTCTCATAAGCCAAACATAAGTAGTACGTATGTAGTACTTATCTCTATATTTGGTGCAAACAACAATTACTTTTTCGAACAACAATTATTTTTTCTAACAACAATTTTGTAAACGAGCATAATTCAATTCAAGATTCTTATTTTATAATGTCTACTGTGTGTATTATATAATTAAGAGATAAATTAAGCTGAGACAAATTAACAACTTATTCTTTCTCTTATTTATTTTTTTTTTATCTTAAAAACAAACAAAATAATTCTTATTTTATAATGAAATCAACGTTAAAAGTTATTATTTAGAAATATTATTAAGATATTCGGTCATCGAATGGTCACGAGAATTTTATCGTCTTAACATTAAATCAATTATATATGCTTATTCATATCGTAACCGGTCAAACGACCGATTTTTTAACTTTTATATTATATTTTATACAATATAATATAAAATAACAATTATTGATCTGTGACTGGTTTGAATAATAATTAAAAAAAAGAAATTTTATATTTATAACTGTCGTAAAGCCAAATGAAGAATTTGAATTTTAAATTAAGAACCGGTCATTTGACCTGTCGTAGGACATTTAGCATTGCTACTTTATCGATTACTGCATAATATAAAAACATTGTAGAAAGGATAAAACATGTTTCATCCCACGCGTATCATTTTTGGTAGGAACCTAATTTCCTGGTCAAGTGATATCTCTTTTTCTCAGTTTTAAATAAAACACACCGGAAAACAATTGAATTAATGAAGTTATATGTTTGCAATATATTAGATTTTATAATATGAAACACATTTCTCTCCTTTATGAATAAATTAAATTGTCAGCTAGATAAAAAAATTACGTCAATGTTTTTCAAACTGTAATACACAACTCGGTACCGGTTCGCAATAAAACAAATACAAGTTTTCTCACCGAAAAATATTAATTAAATTTCATTTTAACAGAGGTTATTATCATTATAAAGTTTGACGTAATAAAATGGGCTGGATATAAAAATATTGCAAAAAAAAATATTAATCCGATGTGAGAAAAAGTTTAGAATACTTTGTTCTACGTCCGTATATGATTATTTTTGGTACACACAGCCTTATAATGACATTTGTTTAAAAACGACACGGGCATGGAAAACATATTTATAATCATATATAATTATGTAATAAATATTATTTGTACGTGAATAAATGCTACATTTCGATAATACTGAATCGACGGACAAACATTATTAATATTGATATATTGATTCGTGGCACGCGTCTTCCTCAATACATACAAACGTTTTTAAGCAGTGCTTGGACTTGACATAAGTGTGCTCTTACACGTGATCATATGGATATTCTATATAAGCCTGCATACTATGTTTATTCACATACCTATCTATCCGTATAATAAGTATGTGACACGGATAATCAGTCAGATATATAATATCAATACAGTTGGTGAGACGTTTACGTAATAATGAATGCATCGTCTACAAAATGTTAGTTTATTTTTCATTTAGAGTCGATTGTTTGATTTTCTTCTTTTTTTTTTTTAAGGAAATGACTCATCAGAATAGTTTCGTTTCCTTCTATCGACGAAATCGAAGTTTAATAATCGTTAAGTTGCAAAAATGTGTTGGATTGATTAAGTAATAATTAGTATTTTTTTGTTTTTTCTTCTTTTTTTTTATAATATGACTGACATGTTCTTGATTAGAAAGTATCATGCCACCGATAATTCACGTCATTTCTTGAAAATGGATCTTTACTTGGTATTTATACGTATAATAGGTTATCGTAATGACGTTATTGCTTTTTTGGTTTTTTTTTTTGTATAAGAAATGATAAGAAAATTCGTGAATAATTCGATAATGCATCGATATCGATATAATAGAAACTAAGACGTTAATCTTTGCTATATAATGTTAAAGATATTGATCTGTTGAAGAAAATTTATGCAACATTAAACGATGTCGACCTTGTATTTTAATCTGACCTATTTATCAATAAGCCTCTATCTCTCATCTCAGTAAACAAATAAAAAATGAACATCTCAAAAAATGGAACATCGATTCTTTTTGAAAAATAATTTCTAATTTTTTTTTATAAAATTTGTTATCCGCGATAAATTAAAAAAAAATTGACTCGTACATATTGCAAAAGTAATTCAAAGATAAATATATTATTATATCGTTTGAGATATCAAAAGAATTTTAATTCTTCTTAACAAAACTTCGAAATTTTATTCAACGAATAAATAAAATAATAAATAACTAAGTGGATGTTACATATATATATGTAGGCGGCAAAGTTTGCTTTTTCTTTTGGTTAAATGTAAAACCAAATAAAGTATTCTTTCTGCAGAATAAATTCATGATTCTATGTATATTTGTTTGTTTTTCTTCATTTCCAGTCAGACTTCCGGTCTTCGTTGGTGAAACTCGAGGTAACCGGAAACGAAGTTGAGACAGCGTACTCGAAGTTCACGATTTTGCGAAAACGCTGACCTTTCGCATATGAAAGTTCTCACAGGAATAATACTTCAAAAATTCAAACGTGTAAATTTACGACGTTCGAAAGTCAAAAGAAAAATCCTCTGGATAAGCGTCGTCCGAATAAAGTTGAATAATGTTTGTACTACTTAAAGTTAGATCTCCTGGAATTTATCGTATTTATACATTTATTCGCGCGAATAAATAAGTCCAGGAATAGTTGGAAATTAAAAGATAAATTTATAATTTTTCTTTACTTTCGGCTTGTAGAAAAAAGAAAAAAAAATTATGAGGTATTTAATTGGAACGGTTTAATTACTGAATTTGTAAGAAAAATAAAAAGTACTCTTTGACGAATCAATATAGGAAATATCTAATTTTTGTATTTATTTTGTTTGACGAGATACTTAAATCTCGTTAATTGATAAGTACTTTCTCGTTAATTATCGTGAAATAACAAAGCAAAAAAAAATATATAGACGAGTTTTAGTAGATATAAATGTTATGAGAACAATTTTTTTTAATGGAATTATCAGTGACAAAAACGGATAGAAAGAAATATTTCCATTGCGAATTAATCAAAAGAAATATGTATATACTTTTCAACAGATAGGAAAAATAATCGACACAATAGTGACGGAAGGCATAAAGTATGGGAAAACGTCGGAAGTGTCGTGTCAGAAAATTCAGGATAAAAATAGCAGCTGCACAATGCATAGGTCAATATCAGTGAGATTATTGTCGCTTTGCCAGGAAACTGGGGAAAAACATATTAGAAAAAAAAAACAGAATAGAAATAAATAAATAAAGAGGACAGATATAAAACGCCTTTCATGTGTTAGAAAAATGAGTTTCGATTTTTACATTTATACGTAGTGAAAACTTGTTTTATTATAGCTACAGTGGCGACCATATTTCGATTTATATTCCAATGGATTTCTGAGACTTCTGATATATTGTGAAATAAAATATATGCATTTATACACGTATATAAATGGTTATTACAAATGTATGCATCTATGTATATATATATATACATACGTGGAAACAAAATATTTATGATAATTAAATTTACTATTAATTATATATATATATATTTATATATGAATGATATAAATTTCGAAAAAGTTAGTATTAAATTGATATGCCTTGTAATCGTCTGAATGTTGACAAAAATATTTCCAAGAAAACCCGTTTACTTTTATTGGGCCTTCTAAAATAAACCTAATAGATATTTTATGACATTTAAACATCATCCTGAATTATTGCTCCGATAAAATATGATAATTATCTATTTCTTTTTGAAAAATATATGATATTAATATTATCGTAAACTGTTATTATTTTTTCGATCAACGTGATTGATAATAAGAGTTATTATAATAAGTTATACAATAAGAGTATATATATAATAAATTGTAATTATCACGAACACGTTATACGATTTGTGAGTATTTTATGCGTAAACAATTTGTCAGAAGAAGTCATAAATGATTCATAGCTTACGTACGTAAATGGGTTATTTTAGAATAACTAATCATAATTTTTAAAGATAATTAATCCTTATTTTCTTTATATCGTATAATTTTATTACTTTATCACGGAAAAGTATTTAATTAATTACCTCTCCTTTGTCGCGTCTGAAAATGTAATTTCTCTGAAATATACTGTATGCGTTTTTATTTATATGTAAGTATAAGTTTACGTATGTTGCATGGTTATGTCCAGTCTACGTGTCTTTGATCACGATAGCATTTCCTAAATGCATCTATATTATACTACAGAAATGCTTTTTATAATTCTCCTTTCGTTTTCGTTTTATCCATTTTTAAAAGGAACATAAAATTCGTCCTGCATTTCTTTTTTGATTGCCTACGACAACAAAAAATTTACAAGAATTTCAACTCTTGTTTTCTCTCTATTTCTCATGAAAGATTTTCTTAATAAAATGTTTGAGACAACAAAATAATACGGGTTTTTCGTAATATCTCTGACATATATTTTGAAATAGAAACGTCTCTGCTACCTTTTTCCACGAGATGAATTGCTTTCAAATATATATACCATACATTATCATGTACACGTATTTATCCGAAATATCAAAAGCAGCATGTTACGGATATAAGAATATTAATAATAGTGGAAATAATATCCGACGTACGTCGTTGTATCAATCATTTCATCTTAACAGAATGTATGTACGTGTTCTTTGTCGTAAGATAACAGTATTCTTTTGCTGTACTCAACGAATTTCAACGAATTCAAATCTCCTTGCAATGGTAATTTTCAGTATTGAAAAAAATCATGACAAAAATAAACGTTTATACCCCAAGGATAAAAATAAGAAATAAATATGTAACGGAAATTCAAGCCAAAATCTACCCCCTCGAGCATTACAGCTTGTATGCATATTTTCACTTTTTCAAGAAATATAATTTCTTGTTTGTATCTCATTTTATGTTGCATCTGCATTGTATATCGCGTGTCAGATTAATTATTTGCATATCTAGCTTAGAATACTTTAATATGCATATATAAGTTTTTCTTCCTGAATATTTTTCAGAAAAATAGAAAAAGAACTATTACATGACAAAGTCAGGAGTACCTAGAACACGATATGAGTTCTTTTAAGAAGATAATAATAATTCAAGAATTTCAAAGTTAACTTTTATTCACGTATATTTCGTTAAATTTGTTAGGCATACTTGAAGAGATTTTTATAGATAGTGAATAGATTTTTGAATTCCTTTCGAAAGATATACTAAAGAAAAAGATGAAGGTTGGATTTAGAGAGTTAGTAAAGAGTCAGAAAAGGATCCTTAAGAAACGAAGAATTTTAGGGAATACAGAAATAAGAAGATCTTGTAATTCTAGAAGGATTCTACAATAATAAGGATTCCAGAATTTTAAACCAAAATTAATAGTTTTAATAATATAAGTACAAAAATAATAATAATAAGTGAATAAAAATATAATGGAAAAAATTATGAAAACAAAAGCAACAAGTAAAGTAGCCTAATAAGAAAAAAATATTATCGACAAATGTAGCTCGTTCGGTCAAACAACAGGTTTCGTATCGAGTAATATGAAAATGATAGAATTGATTACAATAAATGGCATTTTTTTCTGATCGATCCTGACTTTCACGATAAAAAGCAGTTATACCCGTATATTTGCAAACCACGGTTTAAAGTACACAAGGTTATTGATAAATTTTGTAAAAAGTTTTTTTTGTTTTTCTTCTCTTTTTTTCAATAAAAAAGATTCCTTCAAACTTTGATCCACGATTTGGTTAAAGAAAAATTTATCTGCAGATAATTCCCCCAACGTATGTAATTACAAAGCAAGAATACAAAAATTCGAATTGTAAAACTCACGAACGATGATGATTCTACGAAACGAGTTTACTTTTACTATCTTGCCTTGTATTGTATATGCATATGTACACACGAATATATATATATATACATATATGTAAGTAGATACTATTTTGACTTACACGACCTTTCTAAAAAGAGAAAAAAATGAAAAGAACATTCGAGATAAAGAACACATTCATTGATCTCAAGAAGCGTCGATGACGTTGATATTTGCATTGCGATAACGTAAGTTAAAAATGTTGAAAAATGATTTCGGTGATGATACTATTCCTAGATAGATTTACTAGTCTCGCGCGTTGTCACGTACGAATAACGTGAAAGAAAATCAACGCGAAAATGAGAAAAAAAAAAAAAAAAATGAATAGTGCGAATAATATCTGTATGGCCCGTGAGCTTTAAAAAAAAAGTTTACGCTACGGTACTTTTTTAACAAAAGAAAACAAATATTTCTGACATTGATTTTCGTGAAGTTAATTTTTGACGTTAACCGAGAATATTTTTATTTATTTTTCTTTTTTTTTTTTTTTTTTTTTTGTAAACGCATACACGATTCGTCGAAACTTTCCACTACGCGAGAACGTGTGTCTCTAATTTTATGAACACTCAACGATTTGTCAGTTTCGATTCGTTAAATCAGTATACCATAGCTGTAATCTTTGCTGGCAATATTTACTTTACGTATAAACAACAATTTGCGTTTCTATGTACAAGGGACAATCACACTCTAATGGATACGTTCTCTCTTTTAAAAAAAGGGAAGAGAAAATACGTAACGTTCATTTTTTTTTATATCTATATACGCGTATGGTATATAGATTTATATACGTATACATGTATCCAGACAAAATATTACAATATTTTTATATCATTTCAACTTAGAAGGCATCAAAATAAATGACGAATCCGCAATCGTTGTGATGTCCATTGCGAATAATTTATTATTTCTGATAAAATATACACGAAAAAGTATTATAGATAATTCAAAAAGAAAGTGAAAGAGAGACAGATAATACAGTAAAATAAAGATAAATCTTAATTGCACGAAAACCGTATTATTACTCAGGGTGTATCATTATTTTTGAAAAATAGATCTAGCCACAAAACCTTAGGGGAAATTTGATGGCTTTCTGCGTGTATGTGTATGTGTGTGTATGCTGTAGATCGAAACAGGATTCTCGTCCTTTTCCCTTTTATTTAGGATTGTCCTTTGCCAATGCTCGGAAAGTCAATATAAATAAATAGAGATAGAAAAGGATAGAGGAAATTCTTCATAGATGCTAAATAAATTCGCAAATTTACTTTTTGTCTGGAGCAAACATTTTTTCGTTAAATTTCGTTAAGATTCGATAAGAAATAATCACGATTTTCTATTTCTTCATTCTTAAATTCGATTAAAAGATCAAATAATGCGTGAAAAACAAAGATCGTTTTCATTATCAACGATATTAAAAGGATAGCCTTCAATGCAGTCGAGATGTTTCGTATATATATATATATATGTATTTAAATGCGTTAGTATATTGGATTCGTATAAGAGAGTATTTAAAGAAGCGTTCGCGAGGTCTCCAAGTCAATGTGGGTCAATTAATTCGATGTATCGATTTTGCTTTGGGACGCGACCGAAACGCGACAAGGGTAATACTTTGCAATTTATCGTCCTTCTTGTTTTTTTCCTGTAAAAAAAAAAAAATTACAAAAAAAACGCATATAAAGACGATGATAACTAAATTTAAAAAGAGCAACAACAACATAATAAACAGGAAAGAAAGAATAATGATCTGTGAATAAAAAGAAAAGATATTAAACCAGAAAATAAGAGTTAATTGAACACGGACAAAATTCTACGTTGACGTTGACGTTGCCAACAATAAGGAATTAAATTAATATCGACGATTATATTAACTGTTTCGTTTGCTCGGTCGCCTACGATAAACTAGATGGGACGAGTAATTATAGGCTCGTCGATGATAATTGGAAACGATCGAAGCGTGCGATTTAGCTTCTCGCAAATTGCCTATCATTAATTGGGGGTGGTCATGCGAAAATTACGATCACTTATGATCCCGCCACCCTTCTACAGTAGCTAACAAATCTGTTTTCGTACATTGTTTTTTTTTTATTATTCACGTTTTTTCTTCTTTTTCTTTTTCGTTTTTTTTTTTTTTTTTTTTTAAGTAAATCAATAACCATTTCTAAGAGTAAATATTTCTAACTAAAAACACAAAATGAAATAAAATAATACAAAGTAAAAAATAAAACGCATTCGTTCGAATAAATAAAAATTACATGTTAAAAAATAAAATTACTTCGAACGTGTCGATTTTTCTGCTGTCAGAAAACACGAATTTGAATTTGTAGGAACAAACAATAATTTAACTAATTAAATTAAAACTATAAATATTAAAATCTCACAGGAATCGCATATACACATTTCGCAAGAATGAAAACATATATCGTAGATATCTAAATTCCTGCGTTATAGAGAATTATGTAAATAAACTCTTATATATACATAAATAAAGCGGTATTGTATCTGTAAGCACAATGCAGCTGCACCTCCAGAATCGATACATAAATCGATCAAAAGTGTTTCCCTGGCTAATATAAATAGCGTGGAACGAGAACTATTATTTCCAGTTAAGTCAATTACGCGTTCTCTCCTATATAGTATATATATTTAAATATAAACAATGCACAAACACAAAGTAAATTAAGATTTGATATTATGATTCCTATGCTTGATTAAAATTCAATATGATACTACTATCTATGTATATGTAAATATGTGATTACAAATATACACACGTTTCCTGGAGAACTATGATTTTGTTTTTTATGACGCGTAAAAATACAATGCACAATTTTATTCGCATTATAAATCCATTCGGTCCGATAAAAAAAGAATGAAAAACCTTTTTCTCATTCTCCCGCCCCCAAGAAAATCAGAATACAGTACATACTCGTGAAATTCCATCAGCGTATGTATCCACCTTAACCTTTCGATATTTCAACATTCATTTTGAAAAACGTGCCTAATTGTACTATTGTTCGATATTTTTCAAATATCTTTTTTTTTGTTCAAATTTGATTGTACTACCTACGCAACAGCTGACACTCTTCGTGTTAATGTTTTCAATTTCCTCTATAACTGCCATTACACAATGACGTTACCTCCCTCGAGTTTACGATGTAATCGTGTGTTATAATGGACGATATATATATATATTACATATAGATATAAATGAGTATAGAATAAATTCGTATATTATATATATATATATGAATAAGAGATAGAAATAGAGAGATGAAGAGCTTTCATGCTGTATCCCCCAAATATTGAGCTATCCATGCTTGCGTAGGTTTTAAGTTGACGCACTTATTGATTTCATTTCGATAGACAAATTTCTGCGAATGTTCATGGAAAAAAACCTTTAATTATCTGTTATCTTCATTATCGTTATATTCGATCATACCAAAATGAAAAATACTTTTTTTTTTTATATTGGTCATTCGTATTTTAAGGATTAAACAATGCAAAAGAAGAAAAATGATCATAGTTAATAAATGTATAAATTTTATCGAAAGATTTTGTTCATTATTTCTCTCGTATATCATAAAATAGATTTATAATACCGAGAAGAAAGAATAATCATTATATTATTTATCAAATAAACTTATTGAGAAATGTAATGTATATTAGATAGGAAAAACAAAGAACGATGGTAAATTATAATATATATTGCTTTATGTACTTTCAAATACAATTGTCAACATCGAAATTGTATCAAGAGGTTACATATTTCATGGCATCTTCCTTGTTGAGATAAATTTGATCAAAGTTTCGTGTTGTACAAGAACGAAAAGAAAAATAGAATCCTCGTGGAAGATAAATTCGAAAAGTCTCGTAAAGAAAATAAGATTAATATAAACGAATATATTGAAAAATAAAAGATGGAAACTCGAAATAGGGAGAAATAGATAAATTATAATATAAAACAATTTTCTATCGAATTTTTTTCTCTTCTAATTAATATTTGCGATAAAACAGATGATGACGTTGACAATAGCAACAGTAACAACAATAAAGTTAAACGATTGACAATAAATTTTTAAACAAAATGATTGTAGACTTTCGTTTAATATTAACCAGTGTAATTTGGTTTGTTTTAAATAGTTCTTATTGTTGAATGTCAAATTCTAATACTTTCTCACTCTTCCTGTCACTTTTTACGTTTAATTTATTACCACCCGCTTTGGTTTGAGACGGACACGCGAAATTCGTAGAAAATTAACAAGGAATTTAGCGAATTCGCTGAACCTCTGTGGCCCCTTTTTTTTTTATACACGAGAAACAAAGTATCAATGGTACCAATATGTCTCTTTTTCTATTGTAAAAAGAAAAAAAGAAAAAGAAAAACGAAAAATATGTGTATCATTGAATCCAGGCTATTTCAATGCTCCTATCACGTAGTCAGGTCAAGGGAGTGCGTTACACAAGCGGCGACCTCAAATAGGACAGAGAAAGACAATAAAGAAGGCCTTTAGTTCAACGAGTCACATAATATTATTGATTTATCATCAAGAAATCAAATTTTAGTGTAGATAAAAGAAGATCGATAAAGGAATCTATCTCTTATTCTATTTTTTACATGAGTTTTTCTTTTTGTTACCTTATTTCTCGAAAAGATAAAAAATGATTAAAGAAGATGATTTTAAATTCGGAAATTCAAAAAGAAACGAAGGAGTACGTTCGAAATAAACTTTTATGAGCTTTTTGCACGATAAATCAACGTCAAATTATAATAGAGTACTTTTTTCGAATTTCTCCGAAATAACTAGTCTGAATCATCCCAAAAAAGTTTAATTGTAACTCTGTTATTCTACTTAATATATAGTATCTAGATATACAGGGTGATCCAATAGTCACTAGAGTATTACGAGAGATAATGGAACAACATAGTACAAAATAATAGCTAATTCCAAGAAGTACATTTATTGTTTATAAAAGAACAAACGTTAATTTTTAATACATAAAAGAATTATTATATTTTTAAAAGGTCTAGTAACTTTTAGGAGACTCTCTGTATATATAAGTAATTATATATCTATCTCTAAATTCGAATTGATTTAATATATAGATAGATATATAGATCATGATGACTTAACTTGAACTTTTCTTAACAAAATATTATTTATATATTTTTCTTTACGGGTAAAGAAAAAAATATTCTTTTGAAAAAAATATTTTACACAAAATAATATCGTGCGAATAATTATTTATAGTAGTCTTTTGTGCGATCGATGACATGGTTTGACGAACTGATTAGTACGCAAGACCTGTTCTCCAACGAAATTGTTCGATAATGTGTACGAGATTAACACGATCGTGGTTTTTTGATTCGAAAAAGAAAAACGAACAAACGAACGAACGAACATACGTAGGTACGGCCGGAAATAAATTGACTCCATTGACTCATATTGACAATTTTAACGAAAATGTTGTGGAAACGATAAACAGTACGATTAATCACGCGATTTTTTATGAATAATACTTTACAAATGCGTAACTCGTTATCGATGCGATCATTTGAAATTCAAAATAATTCGTCACGTGACGTTGCGTGGACATTAGCGAGCGTTATTTAAATCAAAATAAATATTTACGTTTTAATTATTGTGAAAATAAAAATGAAATCAATTGTTCGATGAGACGAAAAGAAAAACACGAAGAAAAGTTTCTGTCAGTATATATATGTTTAAATATTTAAATAACATTTGACAAGAGAGAAAGTGAAAGTAACGAATTTAAATAAAAGCGAATTAACAAATACGACTCGTTGAAGAATAATTAAACTTTCCCTGATTTTCTAATCATATGTAAAGTTTACATATACGCATATGCACGCACGCACATATATCTTTCTTCTAAGAATTTTCTTACGTGACTAGCTCTCTCGATTATTCAAAATGACGTTAGTCTCGTGCACCGAAGGAAAGTTCATCGATGCGACGTGACGTAATTAAACTGTCTCCTACCTATATATATATATATATTTATAATTCTATTGGCACAATGACTTTCAAAAAGGTGCCGCACTTGAAATGGAATCGAGTCTACTTTCTTCCTATCTCGGATGATTTGCGTGAATAGTGATATCCTTTGCATACGCATAATCAAAATACAATATCGAAGGAACGTTCCTCGAAAGACAATAGAACGTGAATCTTTTCCTAGTCCAGGCAAATTAGTCATATTTTGGCATGAATCTCGGAATGAGAAGATAGTCGGCTACAAACTTTTATAAACCGTATATTTCAACACCCTAAAACTTGTCTCAAAACCTACTTATCGTAGGGTGTCTGCGACTACAGATATTCCAAGGTCAAAGGTCAAAAAATCGATTTTTT
>NW_014569550.1:1504142-1564087 GCF_001313835.1 Polistes canadensis
ATATTTATGATAAATACAAATAGCATAAAACTCATAGGAAACGAGATATTTGCAATAAATGTGTAAAAAATCGATTTTTTGACCTTTGACCTTGGAATATCTGTAGTCGCCGACACCCTACGATAAGTAGGTTTTGAGACAAGTTTTAGGGTGTTGAAATATACGGTTCATAAAAGTTTGTAGCCGACTATCTTCTCATTCCGAGGTGAAACCCTAATTTGCCTGGACTATCCAATGTAAAATTTATAATGACCAGATATTGTCAGTAAGTATTATATATTATATTTACGTTCGATATTAATTGGAAGAACTATTATGTTCCCTTCATTTTTTCAAATTTTTTAATGATGTAGATACTCAAAGACAACCATGGAACATGGTAGAAAATGTCAAAGGAAACATGATAATATAAACAAAGTCGATGTTATTCTGGTATCCAAGTTTGAGCTTTTTTCTAAATGGTTGAGAAATTTCAATACTCTGACAAGATCTATAAACAAAGAAAAAAAGAAAAGCACGTATCCCCTCTCGAAAAAATAGTTAGTAGTAATAACGTTGAGCGAAATAAAAGTTGAAAATGTTGAGCGATAAATGTTTATCATGTTAACGATATCAAATTAAGAATATTATCATATTTAAAAAATTTTACTAGTAACTTCTCATGCTCGTCGTTTAATTATATATCGATTTATACATTTATTATATTAATAATACTTGATATTTTATTATTATGATTTCGTTCATTTAACGAAACCTTCTTCTTTAAGAATTTTTAATTAAAATCTACCCTCTTTTTTTTGCATTTCAATAAAAGAGAGAAAAATAAAGAAAGTGGGAGAAGGAAAAAGTTTACATTTTTTGGTTTATTTAAACTCGAAACCATTAAAACTTATTTTTGGTTTTTTTTCTTTAAATAACCAAGTTTCTTTGAACAAGCATCGTTGCAAGGGAATTAAAAAAAGGGTAAAAAATTATATTTATTATAGCAATATATATATATATATATAGATAGCAACAAAAATATGCAGTTTAATTTCGATAACAAGATCATACTTAAAAGTTTTATAATTTCAAAATTGAGCATTTCCGAACCCATGTTTTGATATACTTTATTTATTTTTCTCTACGTATGAAGAATCCATTATCGTAGTTTCGTTAGATATTATTATTAAACTTTATATAAAACTTTAAACTCTTTCTTTATTTATCTTGTATTCTTCGCTATTTTATCATTTGCGTCATTTATAGTAAAAATCCATTTTTGTTCTTTTTCACTCTTGTTGATAAAAGTTCATTAAGGGAATATCCGGAAATAATTATTACTGGTTCGAGGACACTAACAATAAAATAAACTAACGTTGTTTCCAGATAATTCAGAGATTACCTCTTAAGTTTATCCTTGATGGACGATATTAAGAAATCCTATAAAAATCTCAACAAGCAAGTAATGTATCACACAATAGGATATGAATTATCATTCTTGTATTAAATAGAAAAAAAAAAAGATAAATTAACAAATATATATATGAATATAATACATAATAAAACTAATATGCATTTAAATATTATTTTTATTAAATCCTTTAGTATTTAAAAATAGCTTAGGTTTACATAATAGTAGCATAACCATTTACGTATAAAATTAAACATGTTGAATATGAAACTTGTTCCTATTATTCTTTTCATGAATTCTCGATTTTTCATAAACATTGATTTTATAATATTTATCCGAATTTTTCTATCATAAAAGATACGTGTGTTTTGTGTTGAAAAAAAAAAAAAATAATCCTGAAAATCTTGGAACATAAATACGTACCTTAAGGGAGGCCATATCGGATACGGATCGATGAGTCTGAATAGTTTCCAGTTGGTCCAAACACCAATCCAATTCTTCCATCGTTTCCACGGCCAATTTTATGTAGGTCTCTTCTAAAATGTTCAAATAATGAAGTTATTATATATTTCATTATGGGCTAAGAAAGGTTGAAGTTACAATGGAATATTATTTAATCTTGTTCAATTCAAAGTATGTGCAATGTATATAAATATGTAATGACATTTAATAAAGAAAAATGAAATTCTATTTGATAAATGAAGCCAGAACTCGATGTTAATAAAACTACGGACAAGTTAAATTGAAAAAAAGTTATTAATATACGTTGGTCAAACTAGAAAAATTAAAAATTATGAAAAATGTCAGTTAATAACTAAAATCAACATTGGAAGAGAGTAAAACAAAATGTTTGTAATAAATTCAACGAATTAGCTTAGGAAAAAAATAAAAATCACAGAAAGAAAGGGAGAAAATGAGAAAAGAACGGATTACTTTAAAGAGAAAAAATGTCGTGTTCTTCTGTATTAATAATACATATTAAATATATGTATCTTCAGTTTACTTTGTAAATATAAATTTACATCAAATTATAAAATAAAATAAACACCTATCTGATGTTCCATGACATAATATATGTTTCTTTTCTTTTTTTGAAATAATATTTAGGTACACGAAACGTAAGAAATCATTTGTAAATTTCAAAAATACAAAAATCTTCTCTGTCACGTTTTTAATAGATTTTTGTAAAATTGTTATAAAATATTAATCGATAATTACCTCCGGGTGCAAGGATTCGTGGCTGTGGCGTACTACTACCCTGCGCCCCGCTACTCCTTCGTGATCTATGAAAATAAATGATTTAATAAAATGGGTATTTATATAATCAGTAGATTTAATCGAAAATAAAAAAGATTTAATGAAAGATAAAAAAGATTAATTCACCTGTTGGGAGGGACATTCGTGAGTGATAAGAAATTGGTCCGAACCGCACGAAGAGAAGCGAGTATTTGCGCGAACGGTGTAACAATGAGATCCTCGCCATGACTGTAAAATGAAAAACACATTTTCAATTTCCACATTGTTAAGAAATAATATAATAAATATCCTTTCGAATGAGATCGCTAACGCGCATTGTCAATCGTTTGTCAAAATTTCTCTGTCTAATTTGAAATATATATTTCCTTTTTTTTAAAAAAGATACAATCTATGAATAAAACACATGCAAACATGACCTCGTCTTTAATTATTTTTTTATATATATATATATATATATATATATTATAATAGAAAAGAAAATTGCACTTATGGGATGCAAACGTGCGTCAGAGTTTGTAATTCTTCTTTTATTTATATTCACTATTTTTTTATTCTTCTTTAATTCATATAACCCATATATTTACAAATCACTACAAGGAGGTGGTTTTGGGTGATGTCGTTTTTATTAAAATATTATTTGTTGCAATAACGAATGATCCATATGTCAAATTGTGTCACATCATTTTACATTTTTAATATAAATACATTTAAAAACTGAAAAAAACGTATCGTTGTGCTCTGTGCAAGTATATAGTATTTATATACAACATATACAACATATATATAACATACATATAGAAAGAAATTAAACGGAGTAGTAAGTGTCGGCATCTATGAACAGAAGGATGAACAATTATGATGAAAGCACGTCTCTTTTTCTCACGATATAACTCGAAAGTATTCCCGCCGAAACGTTTCAAAGTAAAATTCTTTGAATATGTTTCATTGTCAGAGGAATTCAATATACTAACATCATAATGGTTTTTTTCTTTTACATTTACTACATTTCGAGTAAAGTTACATAGTTCAAAGTGTCCTGTTCGCGATATCATCGATACGACAAAGAAGATCGTAGCTTTTTATTTTCTTTTAAATTCAAGTTTCAGTATCTTCTTTATTTCTAATCTTTTTTTGTTAACTTTTTAAATAACACCTTGATCATCGTCCCAATAGCTTTTATTCCAATAACAACCATTGGAAAAAAATCCAACCCTATCACAGTTGTTACACAGATGTTTTTATTACAGACGAAACATTTAATTATCTAATGAACGTATTTCCCTTTTTTTCCTCAACTATTTTCATTTCAACGAAAATTTAAGTAACGATATGCACGTTGAAATGTCACGAAGAAATTTTGTAAAAAATCAAAATATTTATTCGATTTGATTGAATCAAAGTGTATAATTATTATCGTTCGATGTGAGAAGAAACACGTAACGCGGTATCCAGCATTTATTTTGCTCGTACGATTATTAAAATAAACGTCTCTCAAAGATTATAAATTGAAATTGTTGAAGAGAAACGCGTGCACATGTGTTCTATTAGTGTAAAATACAAATTTCATTCATAAATTAAACGTATTAAGAGTGGTAAAGAAAATTTACGTTTTCTCAAAATGATACGCAGAAGTTCGAGTTAAATTAAACATCAGCATACCAAATTGATGCCTTAAAGGGACCAGAACCGGATGGATCACGTTATTATTCTAAACAAGTCGAGCTCATCGTCGTCGTCGTCGTCGTCGTCTTCGTCGTCATTCGTCGTTTACTACTTCCAATCCGCAGCATGATTTTTCCGTTATTTGCGTGGGAATGAATGCAAAATGGCGAGATGGGAATGGATACAATTTTACTATACTATTTTCGGGACGAAAATAAAATTTTATTTTACTTTTTCACGAATTTTCGTTTCCTTTTTCTGCCACGTATCCTTTTTTGTTTTTTCCATTTCTCTATTTTCTCCTATTTTTTCTTTTTCTTTTTCTTTTTCTTTTTCTACTTTTTTTACAGTTATACAAATAGACTTTTCTCCGTTCCGAGAAAATGCATTATCTCGAAAACCCATTCGGAAAATTATTCGCTATTCAAATAGCGAAATTCAAGAAAAAGCACGTGTATCTTATTTCTTTAAAAACAAAAAAAAATATATACGTATATTACTCTGCGTTTTGATATTTTTACGAATCTAATCGGATGATCGTAGAAAGACGAAACTATGACCTTCAGAAAGTTTAATATTAATATTATAATGCTGACAAGTTGTTATTCGATTAAATACTATGACCATGTGCAAAAACAACGTAAGTTGTCCGTTCTAGGGATATTGTGCTCAAGTGTTATTGATTATTTATACATAAAAAAAACGGAATGGAAATACGTATATTGTTACATCTATTTCTTCTTTGTTTCTGAAATTTTATATTTTACACAAGATAAAAAAGATAAAAAAAAGAATACAGAAAAAAAAAGAAAAAATAATTACGAACTGTATGATTGCAATATCGAGTTATTACGTTGCGAATCTTTACTTATGTAAATGTTAAAAATAGAAATCTTTCGTAATGTGTTCCATAATTTGTTTTATAGATAAAAATTAATTTAATTAATTAAATATATATAATAATATTCCTGGTACAACGACGTGCAATAATTTAAATCAACATATTTGTTTATTCAAATCACGGGAAAATTCTTGAAAAGTCAAAGGTTATGGAAGAGAGAAACAAAGATAAAAAGAAACAAGTACGCGTATTATTATCAACTATCATATTATTTTCTACAGCATGTAAATCAGATTTCAAAATTGAACCTGCCATAACATGCATTATTCGTTTATTAATTAATTAGTCTGTTTTCGCTAATTGGCTATAAGTTTGAAATTATCAAAGAACGCGGTGTAACTTCTCCCGTTATAGTTTACCGTTCATAATTGGTAGATTTCTCATCTCTTTGAAACAAAAGCGTATGTGAGACGTAAAGGTTCAATGAAAAACATATACATATATATATATATAAGGCATTCCACGTGAAATCGAACACTTTTGACCTCGACCCTTTTCGATTTGGTTGAAACTTTTTTATCATTTTCTATCCCATAGAAAACCTTTCTGACAATTTTTTTCAAATTTTTTTACCCAATTCAAAAAATATATCCGTGGTCACTTAAATAATTTACAAACAGTATATTATCCTGAATTAGAAAATTCTTGTGTATATATAAAAGTATCAATATTAATAATAATCGCGACTAGAAAATCATATGTCATTTTCTTTTAATGTTTCTACATCGTTTCTTGATGAATCTTAACGAGGATCTTTCCAAAGCATAGCTTCTATAATCCTAGAAACTCAAACTCGCGTCAATATTTATCTTACTGTGTAAAGTCATTAAAGTAACTATTATACTTCCTGGAGTATATAGTATTTTCTTCGATTATTATTAAAGATAAAATAAATAAAAAAGAAGAAGGGGAGGGAAAAATAAATAATAACATTGCGTATAATAAATTACGTGATATAAATAATTAATATACTAAATTGTATGTGTAAACTTGTCTTATTTAATATTCTCATATACACGTTCACGAAGATGTTAATATGCATAAATAAAGATTTTGAGAAAATAAATATCTCAAAGGAATGAATATATATCTAATAGATCGAAAAGTCGTTCAGATAACGACAAATTTTCAATTTCCCTTTTAATCGAGTGAAATTTTCTTGAACTATTCTTCTATGTGACGCTTTTCTTGCGTGTATTTCAACCATGCGACGTCTCACTGAATACTTTCTTTCATATTCGACCCGGTAGCAAGTGGTTGTCGTAATAGTTAATTTCCTCGATCAATATGACACACCTCTAACTCCTACGGAAAAGAGAAGTAGGGAAAAATAGGGGGGGATATAAAGTTGCAAGTATGCATCTATATGAGGGAAAAAGAAAGAGAAAGAGAAAGAGAAAGAGAGTACTAACATTCCCAACTGGGTCACCTCGTCAACTAAAGGCCAAGCTTGAACAAAATGTATATGTTTCTCGCACATACCATCCAACCTTTTCTACAAGTTCATCTATCAATCTTTTCTTTACTTTTTCTTTCATCTTTACCTTCCTACACAAATTCAAAATAATTCAGAATTTTCTAGTTTTCTTCTGTGAATTATATTATTTTATACAGTATACAATAATAATAAAAACTATGACCAAAAGTTGCTTTATCGAACTATTATCAACTGTGTGAGTGACGTGTGTTGTGAGTGGTGCCGCCACACGTAGATTCATATTTTTTCAACATTATTAGTGAAGATTCATATTTCAAAATCAAAAAACGAAATATTGTAATTCTATTGTTAAAACAATATTTATTTTGTCTTTTATTTTGTTTTCTATCGGTAAAGCAACTTTTGAATCAACTTGTATTTATATATAAATGTCAAATGGCGTCCTACATAAAAATATGTAATATTACATTAATATTATTAGTTTATTAAAAATATATTTTGGAATTTTTCGGATTTAAATCTACTAATGTTCCTATTTAAATCTAATAACTTGTATGAGTTGAAACTATAAAAGAATATAAATAAAATACAAAATACAAATAATACGTCTTTTTCTCTCAAGATAAAAATTAGAACGAACTAAACAAGCTTGAGTGACGTTAAGCGATTTGTACGATGTTCCACTTGACTTGACTTTTAGTTTAACTACTCACGCGTATGAATCATATTTGGAATTTTAACGGTCTTCATAATTACTTCATATTATTAAATTGCTGAACATCTTCGAGAAGAATAAACAATTTTATCAATTTATTCGTTCGATTATATAGAATAATCCCCATTCGAATACTTTATCGAATTTAAACCAAATCGATTTTATTTTCTAGCTGTCAATTATTATTCTTACAAACAAACAAAATTAATCCATCGAAAAAAGATTAGAAAACAAAAAAATAAATAAATAAAAAGGAGAAAAAAAAAAGAAAGAATGTGAATCGTATCAGCATATCTTCTATTAGCAAACAATTTTCTTTATTGAACGAACAATAGGAAACTTGAAACGACGCAAAAAGACGAATAATGATAAGAAATTGTTCCACGTAATATCTGATCGGATATCCTTCTTTTAATGGTCACAAAGAAAACGAACGAAAAATTGCAAATAGTAGAAAAGGTGAGTTCATTTATTCTGAAGAGATAAAGATAGAGAAAAAAAAAACAAAGAAATAGAGAATTACGTGACACCGTGAATATTGAGTTCTATATTTTAAAAAGAAATAATATAAAGAAAAAAGGTATCGATATTTTGACCACGAACGAATTCGATTTCCTTTAAATTCTTTCTAAATTTTTGCATATATATATATATATATATATGCAAAAATTTAGAAAGAATTTAAAGGAAATCGAATTCGTTCGTGGTCAAAATATCGATACCTTTTTTCTTTATNATAAAGAAAAAAGGTATCGATATTTTGACCACGAACGAATTCGATTTCCTTTAAATTCTTTCTAAATTTTTGCATATATATATATATATATATATTTATTTATTTATTTATTTATTTATACTCCGTCCCTTTCGGGTTTGGAGGGCTTCCGATACAATTTTCCTTTTTACAAAAATTCAACAAACAACTATTATATATTCTATCTCAATACATTTAAACTTTAAAAAAACAATTGCATACTCGAAAAAGAAAGCTCGACACTTTGGTCGTTGGATTAGGATGAATTTTTTATAAAACGACCAGTGATATCGTGTTTTTGAATTTTAGTTTGTCATCTATGTGAAAAATAAATTCCGGATAAGAACTATTATAAATTACTGTCTCGATAGAGTCGATGAAACAAACGAAAAATCTTACGATTGTATTCGTAATTTTACATATATACGTACTATATAACATAATTCATGATGTACCAATCCAAAGAATGTATATAACTAGTTTTTATTTTCCAAAGAGATATACATATATAAATCTTGGCACGAAAACTACCCACGAGATTGGAAATGTCATGCCGATATCAAATTAACAATAAAATAAATCGATTGACGTATCAATTTTATTATTATACAATCGTATAATAGGTAACACTAGCGAATAAAGCATTTGATAAGTGTATAAAAAAAAAAAAAAAGAAAAAACGAACGGACAAATTGAAATCTTGAATAATAAATTATCACGCAAAATAGATAATAATCTATCTTGAAATTAAGGAAACAATATTTTGTAGCTTTGTTCGAGAACAAACGGTTAAAACTATAAAATTTGATTACGTCCTAGCTTATAATTCTCGATATACATATGCACTTTTTAACGGTCCAATTTTTCTTCATTCTTTTCAATAAACCATTCGTATATATTTGCACACAAGTCTATATATATACATATATATATATATATATATATATATAGTTACTAATATCTGCCTATATATTATCTATCCTTTCGTAAAGCTCTACTTTCATTAGTTTCCATTCATCGTTGATCTAATGCCCAACGATCTTGTTTATTTCTGTTCGAGATTCAAGCAGTACATATCGAACGATTCGCTTAACATGCTAGGGCTTATAAAGAAGGGAACGCCAACATAATTCGTTTCGTAAATGAAAAGCACAAAATGAACATCTGGCTATCCTCCAAAAAGAACAACCCACAAAGGAAGAGAGAAAGAAAGAGAGAGAGAAACGGATAGATAGATAGATAGATAGATGGATTGAATGATTTATTTCACGAATTTGTTCATGTCATATTCATATTGCAAGAAATCGCATTAGATGATTTGCTCGACGAAACAATATTAACGAACACTAACAAACATTAACAAGCATTAACAGACGATTAAATATGTAACTAACTATGATTTGGCAAAGATTTGTTTTAAACGTTTTATTTTTGAAATAGTGCCATGAAACTCTATTAATGATTTCATTGAATTGAGAAAACAGTTTTCGTGTAAACCTTGAAATTAAACAGACCTAATTATACAGTGATTTAAAGTACATAGATAGTACTTTAATAAATTTCAATTATAAATAATATGGAACTACGCGTTTGAAATATCTTCTTGTAAATGATAAAATATATATATATATATATATACATAGCAATTATAACGCACAATGAAAAATAAAACTATTGTTAATTATTGAAAATTTGCGATATTTGAAATAAAATAACATTAAAGTTTTAACAATTCTGTGATTTACCTTTTCTGTATCTCTCATAAAAAGGAACAAGGAATATTTAATAAAAAAAGAAAAAAAAAGAAAAACAATATATTGTTATGCATTATATATTCGAGGTTTGATTTGAATAACTTACAAATCCCTTTTGGAAGGTGTCTCGAAACATTGTTCCCAGAATACTGCCCTCCTTTGCGGTCGAAGTCTAAGAGCTGAGGTTGACAAGGTCCTTGGGAGGCCACCGCCAGCTACCCCCCCAACTGCATTGCCCGCCCCCAAAGATGGTGAACTCATACCACCCCCACATCTTTTCAAACCTCCCGTAGTACCCGGGAAGTCGATCATGCCACCACTCGAACCGGACATTTTTAGGCCGAAACTTCTTTAACTTCTTTATTTCCTCCAACCTTACTCCTCCTCCTCCTCCTCCTCCTCCTCTTTTTCCTCTTTCTCTTCTTCTTCTTCGTTGGAATACAATTTTTCTCTTGTTTCAGATTTCCCATCACCAATGATCAACAATCAATATCCCTCGTTTATTTTTCCTCTCCCTTATCATTTTTTCAACGATATTAATCCCTTCTATTTAATAATGATTCCCTGCGTATATTGTTTTTTATTTTTTATTATTATTATTATTATTATTATTATTATTTTCTTCGATAATCATCCCATCGATCTTTCTTTAATTTTGTTTAATAGGAGAGAGAAAAAAAAAGGGAGAAGAGTGTATAATAATCGATACAAATTGTAGGTGAAGGTTTTCCTTATCGATCAGCACTTTCCTCATTCAAGGCCAACCTTCTTTTACTTTTTTCTTATTTTCTCTCTCTTTCGCATTCTATATACTGCGTATAGATGTGTGTGTTGTATTCCGCGTGTCAATTTTAATAATATATTGTTTTTAGTTCTATGTATTGTACGATGATCACAAACGATGGTTCCTCTCCTCGTTTTCACTTTTAGTTAAATACTGCAAATTCGTTTGTTTGTTTGTTTTTTTTTTCTAAGAAAAAGAAGTGAAAAGCATGAAAGGTATAGGATATGGATGTTTCTATAATAACAATGATCGACTTCACGTTCGCCGTTAGATTTTAATTCGGAAATTTGAATTCCTTTCAGGTAGGAAAATACACAGACGTGGTTACTGTGCAACGTAACGATGCGGCTTACGTACAAGGTTACCCTATTGGATAATATCAGCTTGTCTTTTGAATCGAAACGAATGAAGCGAACGTTCATTTCCTCCTCGTGTGTGTAATCGTTTGACGTGAAAATCACAATCACGGTGGATCGCAATTATTACAAAATAACGTGGGTGTTAAGGAAATAACTACGAAAAATGAGATACCTTTATGAGGAAAAACATAAATGTGAAATTATTGAACGAATGATTATGACACATTCATAGCAATCGAATTTTTTTCCACGTGCATATAAGGTATAACAAAAATATCGCGGCTAAATTTCTTCAATGAATCTAAGAACTCATTGTCAGAAAAGAACAAAAATAGGTTACATCAATATAGATCCGATATACTTTATTATTGAGTTATACAATTTTCAAATATTATCTTAACGTTCTCAAATTACATTTATTTAATTCGCTAAAATTCAATCTTATGTGGGATTGAATAATTATATTAGATTCAAATATGTAATCATCTTTGCATGTAAACTTTCAGTCATATTAAATATCTTTAACATCAGAGAGCAAATGAATTACTGCATACTAACAACTATAATTAGGTACATTGCGTCAGAAATCTTAAAATGTTTTCCAAATTTGATAAACAGATAAATTGATGCATAAACATACCTGGAATATTTTATACGAGGAAAGAGAGTATCGTTATTCTAATAAATGAAAAATAATTATCATTCTTAAAAATCTCATAACTGAAAAACAAAATATGCCCAGATCTACGTTGATGTAATTTATGTTTCTTGTCTATGGATAAGGAAATGTTGTTGCGTTATTTTAGTCAGATCTTGAGTAACGTATATGCAATCGATTTCTATATGAAAATTCTGTATTTATCTTCTTTCTATATCTCGCGTAATAAGTTGTAAGAATGTCGTAAGAAGAATCGGCATTGAAAACACGTCATGAGTAGAGAAACGACGTAGAGTAATTTTCTCGTGATCTCACTCACTCTAACATCGTAGCACTTTAAACTGGGACAAGTAGCAACTTATCCAAATGAAACTAATTAGGTTGGTCCCGGGGATACTGCTCGGTTGGCTCGACAATCTCTTTATCTTGAAACTTAAACGCAATGGCAATGATACAATTGAAGTGCTGGTTTCCGCGTTGTTCGAGACACGTAGACGGGACAGAGATAAATGGATGGATAAAGAAAGAATTAAAGAGACAAATGGAAGACCGGAGGCGAGAACCAAAAAGAATCTCATATCCCAATTTGCTCTTACGGTTCTTACAAAAATTAATTTCAATGGGACAAAGGTTTAAAATAGACATCGAATTTGCTATCACGTTTTCATTCGAAAAATGGATGTATTAGAAGAGCTTAACGAGAAACGTAATTCAAAAATTAGATATTAATGAAAGAAATAACCTATAATTTTCTGCTATATATATATATAAGTAAGTATTAAGATAAATGAGTATAAAAAATAGATGAAGCTTTTTATTTAATTGTTACGGTTTTCCAATAAAGAGACATCCTTGTATGACCAATAGGACTACGTGGTAAAGAAAGAACTTTGCTGCTTCATTTAAAGCTTTGTGATAAAAACATAAATGAGCCGTTCTTACGAGTTTTGAAATAAAGCAAGCTTTCAAGCGAACTACTTACTTCCGATCGCGAAGGTCGTTCTTTTGACAGAAGGAATGCGATTGTTAATAAATTGGTGAAATTTAGTGTCGCTCGAAAAACTGCAAGGTGGCAAAGAAAAAACGAATGTGAAGATAATAAATAAAAAAATGAAATTCTCATAAATAAATTGAATAAAAACAAAGAGAAATAAAGTATAAATATATAGAATTTTATCGGAAATATATATTTTGTAAATTTCGATTGATATATTTATCCGTCTATCGAACGATCTCGAATACAATTGACAGGGAAATGTGTTCTACGTGACAGGAAAATAGTTTAAACGCAACGAATTATTGTCTGCGATAAATTTAGAAATGTTCAAGTATATCGTACTCGTTATATCGTTTCCCCGATTCGGTATTGGATCTAAATCACGTTGTTCGTAAAAAGATGAAAAGAAAAAGAAAAAGAAAACGAAAATGATAAAGAAAACCTTAATGTTAAAACGACGATTCTTTTTGAAATTTTTTCGTCCCACGTGTTCACACCTTACGTACGTGACCTTTTCCATAAATTCGAAGATGTGAATGAGGATGCAAGGAGAACAAAAAAAAAGAGATAAGAGAGAGAAAAAAATGGATAAAATTTTTATAATTGAAAATTTCGAAAAATTGTAAAAAAAGTAATACTCTCGTGTGTGTAATATGTTTTTCAATTTAACTAACTTTTTTTTTTTGATATCGTAAATAAACCGTTAAGTTTTGAAGCGGAGCGACGAGTTTTCATTTTAAAGCGAAAATGTCGTCTCAGGGTGGTTATATCGAACGAATGTTCATTCACATAGGTATTACCAGATTTTTCTTTTACTACCTTTGACCCAGCTTTATAACCTCCGATATATTGCGCGAAATTATTCGATCGAGTTGAGACTCCACGGTAAATCTCTTTTCTAAAGCTTTCTACTCTATGCAAAAGGGTAAAAAAGAAAGAGAAAAAAAAAGAGGAAAATGGAGAGAGAGAGAGAGAGAGAAAGAGAGAAAGAGAGACAGCGATTAAAGCTTTTTCAACAGGTTACCATAAACCAAAGGCTCTCAAACTTCTTAAATTTTTTATAACATAAATAAGACTTCAAAAATATGTATACCATTATAAAAACATTTTTCGCTTAAAAAATCAATACATAGGAAATAGTATTTATAATTAAAAAAAAACAAAATCATTTTAAATTTATATTATTCTCGTTAATGAAATTCTCTCATTTGAATATTAAAAAATATTTATCTTAACATTTAATGAAATATTTTTGCGTAAAAATTAAGCAAAAAATATTTTCCGATAAAAATATTAATTAAATAATAAATAGAGTCTCATGTATATATAAATATACATTTTTATTTATTTTTTGCCTTAATCAATCATCTGTCATGCGCAGAATGAAAAATCTTTCAAAGAGAAATATTTGTTTTCTTTTTTCTTTTTAACGTTTCCGAATGAATTTTTTTAGTAAATAACTATACATAAAAGAAAATGTAAAGAATAAAAATGAGTTTAGATAGAACACGTTATATAATAAAAATGATAGAAATATCTTTACTGTACGAAATTACCGTGCAAGGAAGAATCGAGTTCAAATGGGATAAAGGTTGACGTGTAAATAGAGAAAAGAATAAAAGAAATGAAATATTTCGTCTACCCCGTACTTTGAACTGAAGAATCACGAGTGTACTATTTTTATGACGTCCTTGACGAAACAAATAGCAGCTCTCTTCTTAACCACATATATATAAAAACAAAAGTAATGCTAGAAATGCAATACAGGTAAAAACTATTATATCCATGATACATTATCCTCTTCTCTCTCTTTTTTTTTCATTTTCTCTCTTATTAATTAGTTCTTCAAGTAAAACAAGCGAACAAGAAAGGTGTCATTTAACAAAACTAGCGCATATATATTTTTTATCGACGCGAACATACCTATATATCCATGTAACGAGTGATTGATAACGTGATCTCGTTATTATCATCCTTTTTTTCTTTTTTAACAAATTGTAAAATATATACTTATATATATATATATATATGTATTATACAATCGATACTGCGTTGATAAAACCGTGTGTAACATCGTTGAAACACGCGTATACACATATACAAAAAAAGGCATGACATTCAATAGATATATTTTGTTTCACATAGACGAATAGAAGAATAATCATGAAATAGATGAAATTATTTGTATTATTTTTTAATTTTCAACGTAGTATGCATGCGATAAGAAAATAATTTCTTCTTATTATTAGTAAACACGATTTATATTTTTTACGATTTTGTGGAATAACTAATAATAAAACGAAACAAGTTAAGATTTAATTTCCTAATGTCGTGGAAAAAAGAAAATTTATTAGAGGATGTAAAAAAAATGTATTCAATATGGAATATGACAAAAAGAATTTAACAAAACAAAATAAAGAAAGAAAAAGGAAGAGAGAGAGAGAGAGAGAGAAAGAAAGAAATCCCTTTTAAAAATTGCACAATTCGTACGTCGTACGATAAGAAATGCATTCGAAAGCAAAACTGGATATTCGATCGACCTTTTATGGTTGTGTCTAGGGTTTGCCACGATAGAAGAGATGACGTAACGCTTGAAGAATTTCATCCCATGACGTTCGCGAAGAAATCTTTGTCTCTCACGTTTTATCCTTGACTCTTCACAATGTTTAAATATTCATAATAACGAATAACAAATGAAACCAATAGAATCATTAAAAATATTATCAACACACAACACAACATTCAAATAAATTTGTCCTATTTATCAACAATTGAAATTACACGTCCAATAATTTGTCTACGATCGAAAAAAAAATAAAACTAAAAATACAATCATTTGTTTTATCTATTTTCTTTTTTTTTTTTTCTCAAGCTCTCCCCTCCCTTACGCATCTCCACGTACAACTCTGAAGTATAATTCGAAACTGTGCTTCTTGTTATGTAAACCGAACTATGTTTAGCTCAACTGCGAATTTGTGTGAATGTTTTCAATTCGTAAGTTTTCAAAAGAAATTTGATTTTTTTTTTTTTTTTTTTCGTAAACCTAGCCAAATTTGCGATACCTTATCTCAATCATCGTTAATTAAGAAAGTCATTCATAAGAATGAAATTTTGGCAACGTATCATTGATTCTTTTTTCTGACGAAATATTTTTAATACAGGAAAGAAACACGATTTCTTATTTACAACAACGTCATTGAACATATCACTAACGTCATCAATAAAGAAATCCTATTGAGAATTAATCTTCGTGATGTAACGAATTCATCGGTAAGGAAGTCGTACCTGTGAAAGGGGATCTCAATAAAAATCAAATGAGATTTGTATACAAAGAAAAAAAGAAAAAATAGAAAATCGTGAAATAACATAGAAAACTTATTTTGATATAAGGAAGAAGTTCCTTCAAGAATCACTTTTAAAATGTATCTTACAATTTTTAATAAAAAAAATTGTCTGGAGGATAAAAATACCAAAGGTATTTAAAATTTTATAAAGTATGATTGATTCCTCCACTTTATATAATGGAATTTTTAATATATTTATATTACAAATATCGAATATCGCTTTTCCAATTGCTTTAGCTTCCGCGAGTAATTATCTTTTGCTATTTTGCAATTTTTTTTTATAATAGTGTATAATAAAATGATAATATAGTAATATTATATAATAATAACTAAATGAATTAAATTCGAGATCCTAGTTGTATTATATTTAAATATACAACCGTGGCCGCTGAAATTTTTCTTCCACTATAATAAATATCTTTAAAACCATGCAAAAAAAAATGGATTAACGTATTCGTAACGATAAAAAAAACGTGTTGGAAAATAAATGAGATGACCGGGTGAATCCTATATACAAGTAGGAGAATATTATTGTTAATATTTCATCAGCAGAAATGTTATAATAATTCCGGCAAATAAATATACAATTAGAGTACATTAATATCATATTTAAAAATCTTATAACTCGGCAATGTGTTATATTTTCAAACTCCTATTGATGTAAAATATATTTTTGTCTATAAGAAGAGTATGAAGAATGTATTACAAAAGTTTTCCTATTTATTTTTATTACACTCTTTATATACACATAAAACTATTTTTGTGAACCGATTTATATAAAGGAATATGTTTGCAGGAACGGACTTTTGTTAGGATAAAGATAAAAAAAAACGAAAGCTAGTACGACACCCTTCGTAACGAAACGTTCCTGTTATCGAATTTTCTCTTTCCTGTCCTCCATCGTTGATAAAACTTCAGCCTCCTATCTAAACATTTTCCCTAAAGGGGAATTAACCCTTCAAATTGTTGAATGACAAAGAAAAAACGTAGTATAATTTTGAAGGGAAATAAAATAAGAAAAAAAAAGTAATCAAGAAATAAATATCTTGAACGAATAAACACGTATACGTTAAATACAAATTATTCAAACTTTGTTAAATGAAAATTAATAACACGAAGAAAAATATCATGGTTATTATCAAAAGGACGAGAGACAGAGACATTTACTTTATTATCGAACTCAATATTAAACTAGTCAATCCGATTAAAACCAATCTAAGTGAACAATTTTGCTTTGTTACAATCGAATTCCTCATCGATTTTGCTTATTTCTCTTGGACAAAAGATATACTATATCGCGTCCTCCATTTGCCATAGTGCTTAGTCTGTCGGTATAACCAAAATGTGGTTTAAACTGCGTGGTTTGACTGCTTTTCCTATCAATGGAAACTGTCAAATGAACTCGACCTAATGTAAACTGACAAAAGTTACTTAATCTTCTACGCTTTAAGCAAAACTTCGGATTAATGTTTGTAAGAAAGCTCGTCATTACGAGTTGATTAACGAGAGAATACATTTATAATTTCATAAGAAAAAGAAAAATAAGATAAATAAAAATAACGGTGTCTCACTGAATTTACAACGTATTTAATAAAATCATGATCAATATCAGACAAACCAGGAGAATGATAATAGTTATCATGAGTCACGAACGCCCTCAAGAGCCAGGATAAAATCTTATCGAATCGAACGAATAATAATAAACGAGTAATAATAAATAATATGGAACATTTTTACGCTGATTGGCTTTCTCTTCTCTCTCTCTCTCTCTCTCTCTTTTTCTTTTACACGCATGTACACTCATATACATATGCACAGACACACAGAACGCATAAACGAGGTTGTATTGAAAAGCGTCATTAATGAACCTTATTCTTTTTCAAATTTTTCGAACAATAGACCAATTTTCAAATATATTTACAAATAGAAGAATACCTACGAACAGAATGATACAAACCGATTGTCTATCAAAGCGCGATAAGCCTAAGTTCATCGACCGACTGTGATCGAATAGGGAGAAGATTGAAAAAGAGAAAGGAAACGTGTACGCGTGTATGAGTGTCGATATAAATACGAATGTATGAGTGACAATGAAAGGTATGGAGGATGATTGATCGACGAACGTGTTCTATACTTTCTTTAGGGTTAAGGAAATGACGAATAATGAAATACAATGTGATATAACAAATGATAAAAAGGGAAAGAGAATGAGACACGATAAAACGTACGTGTATGAGACGACGAACGTTGTCAAACACCTCGTGTTTGCCGCGATGTCGAATACTGGCCGGGGTGTTCTGGTTTCGCAGAGATTTCTCGTGGGGGTAGGGACGATAAAGAGAAGGGGGAGGTAGTACGTGGGTTCACGATTTGCGCGGGAAGCATGCGCGTCGTTACCGCGCATTATCTTTTCTCTCTTTCTCTCTTTATCTCCCTATCTCTCTCTCTCTCTCTCTTTCTCTCTTATTTTTACTCTTACACACTCGCTGTCCTGTCTGCACGATTATCGGTAATTGTCCCCTTCTCTATTTATATATACATATGTATATATATATACATATATACATACATATACATATATTTCTTTCTATTTCTCATCATTGAGAGGAAATAAGAAAACCGAGAGAGCTTTACTAACTCATCAGAAAATCGGCTACGTTCCAGCATCGAGTGACCGAAATTATTCATTTCCTACGCATAACCGATCAAACACGTTTATTCGCGACACATGACACACATGCTTATGCATTGTCACACGATTCCAAGCAAAGTTCATCGATGCAACTAGCGAATTTAGTGAAACGGAAATATAATGGGAACGCGCGCGCGCTTGCATCATCTTCTCAATGACGCTAGGTATTATATATATATATGTGAATAAATTTGAAAGGATATTAGGAATAACTAAATTGCTTTTCTTTACTTTTGTTATTTATTTTACCATTTTCTCTCTTATTTCCTTCTAGATATTTGTAGTTTTGACGATACGCGACGAAGTGGAAAGGTTACTTTTCTTTCTTCCCCCGCGATTTTACTTTCTATTTTCTTTTTTATTACTTTTTTCTTTCTCTTTTTTTTTTATCATGAATCAACGAAGCTCACAGAAAAATTCGTTAAGAATCTTAAGTTATAGTTCATGAAAGAAACATTCAGACGCGCTTGTTCCGATCGTTCGGCATTTTCTTCTTTGAATTAATCGCTTTCACAAGTCATCTACCAAGCCAACTGTAATTTTCTTCAAAAGAAAAAATTCATGAGGCTTGAGTTAACTTGGGTAAAATGCATTAGCCTTGTCAAACATGTTAAAAATCGAACGTATCGTGGCCCACGTTCATTTTCTGATATCCACTCGTATTTTCTCTTTTCTTATGCTACAAAAAGAAAGAAAATAAAATCACTAAATTATAAGGAAATCATATTATTCGCGTTTCTTCAAATTCTGAAAAAAAAAAAAAAAAATAAAAAGAAAGAAAATGAGGGAGAAAGATAGAATACTATTATTCGTTTCTAGAGAAGAGAGTTTATGGATATAAATATTTTATGAATTTTACGAACTTTTTCAACGAATATATAATCTTCGAAATTTCTTACGGTTCGTCGTAAGGTAAGGAATAATATTATGGAAATAAATTATTCTAATCGATTCGGCTTTTTTTTTCATTACGTTAGCGCTATCGAAACTCGTCAAACTCTTATCTTTTAACTTTTCGTTTTATAACGAATTTTTCACGAACATAGAGTAAAATCATTTTAAATAACGAATGAAGTATAAGAATTTTTTATTTTTTTTTCGCGATCACGGTTACGTTACTTAAAAGCAAAATCATGCAAATTTTTCGTCTAATAAATATTATTTTATTATCCGATAGAGTAGATTCCAAATTAACAATACAAATATATATATATATACATATAAACAAATATTTTTCTATTATAAAATTGTACTACAATATTGTGTAAAAAATATCGTGTATCGTCTCAATAATATCGTGGCTGTGACATTGTCACGAAACGTTTATTATGGCTGGTATAACAAGAATGATAGATAATTGGAATAAAAAGGAAATTGGTAGCACGAGTCGAGTTAGCAAGTTTCCGACGTAAACACGATGAACGCGTATATAGTTACATCGATTAGACAAATATCAGGGCCATTTGCATTTTGATGCAAAAAGAAAACTAGGTTTTTAATCGAACAATTCTGATTTTATAAATTTACATACGTTATACAAGTTTATAGCAGAAATTAAGAGTTAAACAAAGATAATAATACAAAAGAATTGAGAGATGATCAGTATTTAAATTATAATGCATTCAAGTAGAGTTTCTTTCTTACGTATCGAATTAAAAGATATGATTTTTTCTGCCAATAAGGAAAATAAATATCAAATAACATGAAGGAAAAATAGGACACAATGTCAATTAATTACTTGTATTTATGTCACAGGTCAAGTTCTAATATTCGAATAGTATGTCTAGAAAATATAAGTATTTTTTAATAAACCTTTCGAAACATTGTTCATTAAAAACATACATTTGTACATCTTTAGGAGAACAAAATTAAATAATAAAAGGTCAACTTAAACGACATTCTACGACAGAAGAGTCTGCTTGATTAGGTCATCCTGGTCACGTTAATGACTCCTAATGATTTAACAGCTTTTCATATTCTCGATCGTTCGTACGATCGTCACGTAGAACAGGCTGCGCATAATATTACAAGTTTTACGTAAGACACTGAAAATAATCATAAGATTGAATTCAATCAGTTAAATAATTGTATTTACGATAATCCGTTAATAAATTGATTAATCTTTTAATTATCATCGCGAAATATAATGTGAAACGAAAGATTGTAATAATCATTATTTAATATAGGTCAACAAATAATCGTTATAATATCTTAGAATAATTACTATTTTCAGATTATTAATAATAAAAAAAGAGAATGTGTAATAAATGACATATCGCGCTTTAGGAATATGGATCGATTCCAAATCAGCTACTTACAAGCTATTCGCCAAGTTAAGGTCACTTACGTCACACGACCATCTTCACTTTATAAATATGTATCAGTTTTTTGCTGGTTTACATGCTTCTATTTGATTGCAAAAATAGCAACAGGCCAGTAAACTCGGTGTCGTGTAATACTCGCAGAAATCACAATCATTCGCCTAAGTTAGTTTGTTTCGATGAACGACTGTTCCTTTTATTTCTTTTTATATATCTCTTCATTAGTTATTTAAGAAATACTGTTACTATCCTAAAGAAAATGCAATAACGTGTGTGTAAGTAAGCTCGTCAATTATTTAACGGCAGTTGACGTAACATGTGCGTCCTATCCAACGGTCCTTTCGTCATGTGACTGACTATATAATGACTCGTATCACTAGACTCGTTTTATCTAACACAGTGTTTTTCAACCTTTTTTAAATCGTGCCCTACTTTGATGCATCAAAAATTGAAATGCCCCTCTCTTTAATGGCATGTAATACTAAATTAGATTTTGAAAAAAAAACAAGAGATTTAATGTTAATTAATATTTGATATTTTAAATATATATATATACAGATATAACAGTGAAGATTTTAATACAAATTCACAACTGGAATGATGAATATTAATTTGTGGCAAAAATATTGATGAATTATCGAATCATTTGTGCTAATTAGCTTTTTAAATATTCAAACTCGTATATTGAAATAAATGAGCCACGTTGAGAAACATTGACGGTGTTCGAATCTGATAATAACAACTTTTTCTCGTAAACTTTCATTTTATGCGTTACGTAAGACAAAAGTAATTTTAAAAACTAGACTTTATGAAGTCGTCAAAATTTGTGCCAATAATTATTTTGTAATTTTTAACAGAAAAAGTGAGAAAATAGTTTGAAAATACTTGTAGTATGACGATCAACAAACGTGTGATATATATGTATACATGTAAATAAGTATAGTGTTATATCCTATTGTCGACAAGTGAACGTTGCAATTAAAAGGATTGAGCGTTAATTGAGCTTTTAATGCGAGTTTATGTATCCATGACTTGTATGATGAACAACTCAAATAACAAAATATTTTTTATTCTATTTTTTATTTTTATCTATGTCTTTTTATTTTTACTATATTATCATCAAAGATTTGGACTTATCGATGCCAATCTTTCGTCGAACAAACATTGAATTCATTTGCCATAGCCCGTCGATAATCTTTTTGACGACAGATGGGGAGAGGAGAAGTATATAAAACGTATATAACAGGGGACCCCTAGATGCACCGTTCATCGACTACTTGTTTGCACCACTTTAGATAAAAATATTTACGTGCTATGCACTTTCGTTCTTTCGTTCGGTCTCTTTTCAATAGAAAAGAAAAGTTATACAGAGATATATATATATATATATATATATATATATATGGAAAGAGAGAGAAAAAAAATGAAGACGAAATAATAATCGATTGTATTGAAATAATCGTTCATGTTAAAAATAATCAATACTTAAGAATAATATCAATCTTTTTGTAAAGCGACGTGTATTTACATATGTACATATTATATAATTAAATAAAATATGTATATATAAATCTGTACGTATAAATAAAAAAAAAAGAGTATTGCAAATTGGTAAATGATTTTTTTTTATATATTTGTGATATATAATATTCGTATTTTTGTTACAAATTCGTGGCAACCACGAGCACGTATCCTTAGATGTTTCGTTTCAAAGATAGATCATAGATTTCATTTCATTTTTAATTTATACTCGAATGTAAAATGATGTGACCCTTGTTTTGAAAAAAAAAACAAGAAAATGTTTTCCTCCTTGTGTATTTTCTCTCGTTATTTTTTAATAATAAAAGCTGGACATCGAAATTACGTGAGTAGCCGGACTTACCTGTACTGTTCGGTAAATATCCTGAAAATAAGAATTCGCATTTATTTGAAAACGTTCCACTATTTGTTCAACATGCTTGTAAAAATATACGCACACTTCTTCCTTCTATAAACTTCACTCATATTTTTTTTTTTACGCGAATGCATACAAGCGTGACATTCAAATATAAACGCGGTAATATGAAATATTTTTCAAGATGAAAAAAAGCTCAATAATCTCGCGTCAAAAAAAGAACAAATTAGCTTCGAATATATTTTTCAATAATTAGCCAAGCATTCGAAATTCTTCATTTTATGCATTTATGACAAAATTACTTGTAATGATCTATCGTTTATTAATTCTTGCGATAGCACCATAATCTTGAACCTAAATACTTATTAATATCTAATCTGTAATCAACGATACTACTTAATCATTTGCCAATTCGACCGCTCAGTATACTATTGCAAGCATCATAAATATAGTACTTAATTATTTACAAGGTTTATATCTAGTCTATGTGTTTAAAGCAATGTGGCAGTGTTATAAAAAAGATTATTTATATATTCGTGTGTGTGCATTTTGCTCTACTGTACAAGGTTTATTAAGAATTAAAAAACATAGAAGAAAATATATATATGTAAATATGTGGTAGTGAATTGAGTGATGCGCTAAAAAGCAGAGGAAAATAAAACTTATTGCCATAGTTCTTCCGTATCTTCTTTTTTTTTTTTTTTCATCACTTTTAATTAAAATGAATTCCGTATATTCTGCCAAATTCGAATTGAAAAGTTCAAAGTGAATTATTGAGTGGGATGAAAAGGTAGAAGGATAATCGGTTGAACTCTGACAAAAATCATATTTCATTTTGAAAAAGTATCATGCACCTTTCACTTTTTTGGTATGGAAAGAGTAAAAAATGAAATTAGATTTTTTTAGTGTTAAAAAGAATCACAACGAAAAAAAAAAAATGAAACGTTTCCTTTTATGTAACGACCGATTACTGTGGCGGGGGGTGTTAATCACAAAAATTTGTAAGTGTATTATCTAAATATTATAAAAACAAATGAAATAGGAGAATAAATAATAGGATCGAGTACATACGCTCGCTCGACAGGAAGCTCTGTCTCTTTGAACCTGCAACCCAAGGATCACATAGATGATATTTTTTTACACCCCTCACCGACTATTTTAATAATTTATAATGTGAGGGAAATTTAAAAACAAAATAAAAAGAAAAAAAACAAAAACGCATTACAAAAACGATTGATAATTCGATAAAAAAAAAAAAGAACAATATACGAACAAACGAAACATATAAACCCGAAATCTTATGTATAGACCAAAAAAATAATCATTAATGTTAAAGCTTGCTTCTACGTAAATAATGTTCACTTTATTTTTTTTTTATTAATTTATAATCATATCAAAACGTATCATAGTGTATATAAAAAATCGTACGTAAAAACAAACTTAAAAAAAGATGATTGACACAAACGTATAATATGATCGATGAAAACGAATATAAAATATATCATAAGCATCACCGTCACCAAAGCTACAATATACTTTTTAAGCTACACACTTATGGCTGTTTTCATACAGCTCTTGATCCATATGACGAATAGAAATAAAATAAATAAAATTAATCCTACGTATAGTGAAGCTCGAAAACGGCCGTCGAGCATCTTTCGAAATATATCAAAATTATATATGTATAATATATATATACACATTCTTTTGCGTGAGCGATTGCAGCTGCGTGCGTATTTTTATATACGAAACATCTACTACAGAGATTAACGTTATCGATTGTTATTAAAAAAAACAAATATCGATATATCAACGATGCCGTTCCTTGATAACATCAAATTCTCGAATTGAGGTTCCCTATAATATCAAGCTAAAATTTATATTCAACGATTACAGAAACCTACTTTACCAACGAACGAAACCCGTCGTTGCATTGAAAACATTAAAGTACAACGGGCGATATTGCAGATTTCTTTCTTTGAGAAAGATGCACGAGGTTCGTTCAATATTATTAAAATTTTTGAGAAATATTAAATCATATTTTCTTGATAATGATTATATTAATGAATTTTAAATTATCTGACATAAAATTATACGAAATTAATTGATATATTTTTATGAAATTTTACCTCGAGCTTCGATTACCATAGAAATTTTTCATATAACGAGATCTATAAAAAAAAAAAAAAAGAAAAAAAAATGGAAATCGAAAAGAATAAAATAAACAAAATTTCTTACCTTTCACTGGCAATGGAACTGTTTCGAGACATCGACTTCGGTGACATCTCAAAATCGCTGTCACTCCGATAAAGAAAACTCTCCCTTCTTTGTGGTAGCGTTTGGAGAACCAACCCTGCACTTGGCGAGGCTCCTCCACCACCACCGGCTCCACCATCCAACGTTGAAGCTCCATTTTCGACGTCGAAACTGTAAAAATAATAATATTGTATCTTAGTCATCTATTCATCTATTGCAACATGAAATAATAAACAATCATGATCAAAATTATTGATTGAACATTTAGCGGTTTCATTTGAAAAAAAATTACCAACCAAAATATTACCATATTTTAAGTAATTTTGATTTTGAGAAATAACACGTAAATTTAAATTCAGAAAGGAAGGCTCAACATCAACATTGTTTAAATTTTAATTTCAATTCCTTCCATTTCAGCTATTCCTATTTGGAAATTTGTACTGACATACCTCCCTATTTTATGATACGTTATTTTAAAGGCTTTTTTTTTACAAATATTATGTCGAAGACGCTCTATATACATATAATAGTACCATACTGTCATTTCGAATAAATCGAAGATGATAAAGTGAATTTTAAATGTTACTGTTATGCGTAAAATATATAATATTACAAAAGTGATTAATAGAATTGTACAATCGATGAATACATAAAGAGAACAAAAGGATATAATATATAAATAAAATTATAAGTTGTTTAAAATGTTTATATATCAATTTATTTAATTAATAAATATCTTAATACTGTATAACTTTTAAATAATGTATTTTAATATGGGAATTAACATCCCCGTTTCCGTTTATTTTTGTGAACAAATTTTTGCGTATACGTATATCGAACAAAATACATTGCTAAAAAGAGAGAATGATATTGTCTGCATTTCATGAAGTTTATAGTATTTTTGTCAACCCAATTGGGAGTTGTAGTATTAAACATATGTTTAATAATAATCTGATTATCATTTGTTTTATTTCTTGGAACGATTTAAAATAACCCTTGTATTTGCTAAGTATGAGAATCATGTAAATGAATGAATATATTATATTGTTTGATTCTGAAAATCTATTTAATGTTATTCTAGCAAAGTTAAGTTCTATCGTTGAATAAGACAAACATTTTATCTAGAAGAAGTTGTTAAACGAAAACAACAGCTGTTCTGCGGGGTCTTCGATCATGCAACTGCACTCAGGAATACATGTACCTACTACAAAAATAGATAGAAGTTGGAAAACGATTGCAACGGATGGAACGATGCTTTCGCAAAAACAAACATTTGCCTTCTGAAAGACTCTCTTTATCCTTTCTGGAGCGTGTCTCAAAAGCAATTCACTGCTTTCACAAATGAATCATATAACGTAGTTAACGTGCGTCAATGGAAATTCGGACAAAAGGTCTATATTTTATTGAGTACCATGAAAAACAAATCTTTCTCTTCCGTTTCACGGTTATTGACATATGTTGTACATACGTCAATTCGCCAATTAAAAAAGAAAAAGGAGAAAAAAAAAAAAAAAGAAATAAAGAAAAGTTAAAATACAGTTAAAACGACGTAAAAATTAAAATGAAATTTATCTTTTTATCCCTTCTTTCTTCACGCTTAATTAATATTGCAAAGCAGTGTCATTATTGTGTGAAGTAATTATTATTGCGACGCTTGAATATATTTATTCAAATATGTACTTAAGAATATTTACACGAAAGGAAGGTAATATTATTGTTATTTCAGTATTATTTTCAAAGTAAATAAAATGTGTTATAATTTCGTATTTTATTGCTGTTTAAATTTAATTGCATTTTGCGCATCAGTTTTAAAATAAAAAAAAAAAATTTCTTAAAATTTGTATAAAATTTACTAATGATATCAAATGTTTCACTTTTATTTTGATTCTATTTAACAAATATGTACATTTAAATGAAATTTCAGGAAATCCTGTATATATATTAACAGTGCCCGATCAAATATGACAGAACTCGTAACAGTTCGTGAAAATAAATGATTTTTAATTACACATGGAAGATAACATCACCCTTTCACGTACACATTCTTGTACGAAGTTGAGTATACTCGCGTGTAGAATAAACGTTCTTTGATTAACCTTAACAAGAAATGTCTTCCATATATGCACACACGTACATAGCACACAGCACGTCATGCGTATACATTTATCCAACGTCTGACCAATGTCAAATATTGACCTATTCCACTGTGTTACTCAAGACTAAGGCTATTGGTTATATAATTTAAGATTTTCTGAACTACGACGACGAGACGACGATGTGAAGTGATATTTTGAAAGACGTATTTAATAAAAGGAAAATAAAATAAATCAAATGGTGGTATTGTAAGAAGAAAATTACAAATTAAAATAGATCAAAAAAAAAAAAAAAGATTTTTATTTTATAAACTACTACCGCGCGTATAATGTTTTACCAACAAGTAGATATTTACTAGCTTGTCGTTTTCAATAGTAATCATTATGCACCATTATATAAGCAAACAATTAATTCTCTAGTCTTTTCATTCAACGTTTGATAGTTTGCGGCCAACAGCAACGTGGTTACCGAACATCACACGCAAACAATTACCGATATAACAAACGACACACGTGACAATGCTAGATTGTAATGACGTGATCAGAGTAGTCTCTTTGCGAAAACAAATTTCTATCTCTATCTCTCTCTCTTTCTCTCTCTTTATTTCTATTTAGAAAAAATACAAATAAATCATTATGTCATATTCAATCATAAAGAACACCGTTACCGGAAGATTTTCGTTAACGAAGGGTCTCAAGTATCGTTCGATCGTTTTTCAAGATATTCGATCGTTTGCGTTAGATAAGGAAGAGACTTTCGTACATATATCATGCTTGAAAAACTTCGAAGGTGCGTCTTGTTTATCAGAGGAAGATACAACGATGACCAAGCCTTGTATCGGTCGATAGAGTTAAAAAAAGACCGATTAAAGACTTGCTTCCGTTTCGTATAAAACACACCTTATTTTTCGTGTCAAATATTGTACTATATCTAACGCGTGTAATGCTTTATCCTAATAAAAGGATTTTAATTTGGCTTGTTTAATTAGAAAAAAAAAAAAGGAATTTATCATCATAAGTATTTCATTTTTTTCATAATTAAAAAATATAGAAATAAATAAAATAAAATATACTTATATATATATATGTATATACCCGTTATGTGAACCTTATATTATTATATTTATATGAACGATATTCCTACTATAGTAAAGAAAATTTTTTAAAAAATAAACGCCAATGTTAAAATTGCTTTTTAAAGTTTCATTCTGACAATTTTGATATAAAAGCATTGGCGAGTACTAATTGTCGCATAATAAAGCGAGGAATTGCTGAGAAATTCAATTTATCAAATTTTTTAAAACCCCCATGAATTCTAGGTATAAAAAAAAATTTACATTTATTTATCATTGAAAAAAAACGAAATTACTTTTCGATCAAATCAATATCGAATTAGTTTTCTTAGTAAATCATTACTTATCAATCTAGTATACAATTGTCACACAGAGATTAAAAATCGTTATACGTATCTGATTGAGAAAAGTGTTTTTTATAGATTGTGTCTTTTATCTTTTTTCTCTGTCTCTCTTTCTTTCTAATTGGATCATTAAATGAATAATTAATTATCTAGTCTTTGGTCGCAAAGGTAAACGTAAGAGAGGTCGGCTAAAAGAAAATACAAATCGATATCTATGTACTTATCTTGAGTCTCGAGATAATTGAGAATTAATTATCGATAACCGATTTATTTACGATTTACGAATTTTCTCCCCAGGGTAAAACCTATCTCCTTAAACTATCTAGCGTCAATAGGTTGCATAATTGAATCAAAGAAATTTGTTCATGAAAGGTGATGCCTAATGCATTAAATAAATGATCGTTCAAAAAAGTTAACTCATAGTATCGATTATCCTTCTCGATAACAGAATTATTGAACCTGAAATATTTATTATTACTCCAATGATTTTTCTTCCTATATTCGTGCATTTTTCTGTTTTTTATTTTTTTCTCATCTTTGCCGAAAGGAAAAGATCGAATATTTTTTTCTTTTTTTGATAATATAGTTACTTTCTAATAAACGCGAAAAGCCAGTACGAATATTGGAATTCTCTTTAGTGATACTTTTCTATGAAATTCTCGATGAATTTATACCCACGTATGTTCGAACTTTTGTTCGATAAAACAAATTTAATAATATTATCATGCAAAGGTATATAAGCATTTAGATAATTAGTTAGTTCACCTAGTTTTCTCTCTCTTTCTCTCTTTTATTAATATTAATATGACCGAGTGATTTTTATCTTTAGAATCTTTACTTTTGGAAATATTGCAATATGTTAATAACATTAAAGTTTATCGTAGAATAATATAAAATAAATCAATCGAAAATTTCTATGAATAATTAAATACGATGATACCCTATGGCACACAAATGAAAATGAAAATAATAATTCATAATGTTTAACACAAGAAAACTTTGTATAATAAATAAAAATATATAAGTTAATCTATATAAGTATATATTGACGCTGGAAAATTATTCACACACCATAAGTCTGGATTAACGTTTGTCGAACAAATCTTATTTATCCTCATCAATAATTATTAACAAAGCTGACGAAATAAATGTTCGACAAATACCAATAATACGAAAAGAATATATAAAATCAATAAGCATGAAGAAAAATAAAAAATACAAATAAAAATGAAATAAAAATGAAAAATGAAAAAGAAAACTTACGGGAGGGCCACGTAGATAAGTTTTGAATGTGGCTTCGTATGTGATAATGTTGAGACGCAACCACTATGCCTTCTAAACGAGGTCAATGGAAGTGTTACCCTCATCGTACCAGAGTCCCTTCGTGCCAATCTCGAAGAGATCTCATGTGGTACTAAGATAGCGTAGTCGTTCATTTTTCCAAAATTGTCCACTAACGAGACACTTTTCTTTCTATCACTTTCCTTGTCTCTTTCTTTCTTTCCCCTACTTATACTGACACAATTATTCCCTACATCGAGAACCTTTCCCTTTGTCTCTTGTTGAAATCAATCGACGAGTAATTGATTTTTAGTAATAGTAGGATGAATCAAATCCTACGATAACGTCCAAAAACAAACAAAAAATAAAGAAAAATAACATACACACCACACACAAACATACATAAATAAAAAAGCGATGATGAGTATCTTAATTGAAAAAGTATGTTCAACCAAAGGATTTTCCACGATTCAATCGTAGAATTTGATCGTCGATATATCTGACAATATAAAAGTTCTATTAATTCTATTTTATTACGAAAGGGATCGAGATCAGCATAATACACGTAGAGAAATCTTTCATTTCTCTTTTTTCTTTTTTTTTTTCTTATTAATTCCAAAGCAATGCGGCGGTTTCCATTTGCAAAATTACTTTTAATTCCGCTAGTTCTCGCGTAAACTTTTGTTCATTCTTTCGTACTAAAACTAACAATCGGAAGGAACTTTTATATCTGACAATGAATTTTTATTAATTTTCCTTTTAAAAAATACCACTCGTAACAGGATTCTCTCGATATTGCGAAATAAACTTTCTCTTACTATTTTTATTTTTATTTTTTTTTTTTATTTTTCATCTATTTCTTCTTCTTCTTCTTCTTCTCTTCGATTTCTTTCTTTTCCTCCTTGCTATACTAACTTACTATTTCCAAGCAATTTAAGCTCGTTCCAAGCCCGATGATATAAACTATGAAACATCGTTGACATCAAACGACACGAAAAATGTTACCAATAATATTCGATCATCGCGAATCATTGCTTTTTACTCCATCAATCTTATATGATGTGCAGAAGAAGAAAAAGAAGAAGAAGAAAAAGTAAGAAAAAAAGAAAAGGAATAAGATGGAAGAAAAAATGACGAAGTACGAAATGCTCGTCGAATTTCGTTTTCGTAACGGACGAGTAAACATGCTTTAGTGATCGTCTAGTGAAAATGGAAATACATGATTCATGAAGGACAAATAGGAAGGAAGTTTTAAAGGGAAAGTCGAGCGTATTCGTGACTTAATGGAAATCGTAAAATCGAGTCCGAGAGAACGGAGTATCTTTTATCACGTAGGAGTATACTACACACATCGTCTATTGTATCATACTATGTTTATCTCTTTCTCTCTCTTTTTCTGTTTGTTTATTTTTTCTCTTTCATGCTTGTTATCGCGTATATTTCCTTCTCCGTGATCTGCGACAGTTATCATACCAACAAAACCGACGGGGACTCGATTAGCCGAACACTGGAATGTGCATTAATTGCATTTTCAAAGACATAGAAAGTTTGAGGGATATAGAATAAAATAGTGATTGGAAGAGTACCATTTATATTCGATGAAAATTGAACTACCACGAGAGAGTAGTTTTACTCTCTTCGAAATAAAAAATTTTCCTGGGTCAAACGCGGTAGGATGAGTATTCGTTAAAATTGTAGATATTTCCGAATGTATAACAAATATTCTAGGTTGGGAATAAATATATCTATATATCTCTATATATATATGTGTATGTAATTTAAGTCTAATATTTAAAACGAATAGTATTCTTCCTATATATCAACGTTTTCTATACTGTTTTCTCTTTCACTCTTGTTGGTAATGGAAATACCTGTGACTTCTTCGAAATGTCAACAGGTATGTTTGTATTTTCGTAAACACAGTGTAAACGAGTTTTACTTTGTTGAGTGTTTTCTTTTACGAATAAGAAATGGAAGGATACGCTGTTTCCTTCTCCTAACATTTGTTCTTAGGATGTCTTTATCTATTTACTATATAATCAAAATAAAATAAAATAAAATAAAATGAAATGAGAAAAAAATACTGTGCTTATTTGTTTGTTGTATATACGTAGATGTAGATATATGAGAAAAAGAGATAAAAAAGATCAAGCTAAAATATTCGATACGTGTTAAGTTGAAGAAAGAAATAAGAACGAACGGGGCATGTATCGACGTTTTTTATGCAATAAACACAGTTTGAAAACGAGAGAAAAGCGTCACTCCGCGGACGAACACGAGATAAATTTGGAATAGCAACGAGCGAACGAGAAATATCGAAGTCTGGGATCCTTTGGAGTATTAGAAATAAAACGCCCTAAATATAATTCACTAGAGTTATTGGCTAAAAAGAAAAATTTTCTTTCACACTCTTGCTATCTTTTTCTTTTTTTCCTTCTGACCAAATAATAGACGCACATTCTTCTAGATTTTTTCACGTTTATCGATTAAAACACACAATCGGCCCGTTTCGTATACACAATCAATATATGTGTAGAGTCGTGATTTATCCGTAAACCTTTCCGAGACGATCGAAAATACTTTATCATTTCAATATTTCTTAGATGTTAATTAAAAGTGAGTGACGTTATCGAAACGATAATTATTAATCCATTTATAAAATATATCGTCCATCGATAGAAACCCGATTAGTAATAAACGTATGTTAACTATTTTCTGATTTATTGGAAAGTTTATATGATTTTAAACGAGGATACTTGAAGGTCATCAATCTAATTAATTCTAAATACATTCGGTCTGTACTACAGGAAAAAATACTAGTTCTCATTCGATATTATGTTTTTAAAACGTCACAGGAAATTCTCGTTTTATTTTTTTTTTTTTTCCTTTTTTCTTTTTTTTCTATCATTGAAAGAGATCTCACAGATAAAAGATAATACAAATATGAGAAAATTTATAAATAAAAACAATAATGGAATCGTTCATTTTTTTTCAAGGAATGAATAAAATTAAAAGAGAAAAAAGATGTAGAAGTTTTCCCGTTGATCGATATTAAAACATTGATAACCACCTAGAAGCATGATACTTGCACTCACTCACTCACTCACTCGCATACATACACGTATATATATATATACACACACGTTATACATTGACCATTCGGTTATTGACTTTCGTACAAATGTTTGACTAGATATAGAAAACTAACGAAGCTGATAACGCGGGAAAAAGCGTGAGACGTTCGCGATAATACGAACGAGAAAGAGAGAGAGAGAGAGAGAAAAAAAACGAAAAAACGAGAGGAACCCGTGATAAAATCAAAACTTCCAATGTCTTATTATTATTTATACATTTCTCTCGTTTGTTAAAAAAAAAATCTTGTAATCTTCACTAATGATGATCTCGTAACACAAAATTATCCTTGAAAAAGATCAAACTTCGATTTTTATTTACGCTTCTCTCTCTCTCTCTCTCTCTCTCTCTGTTTCTTTCTCTCCTTACATTTGATTCGATGAAACATCGAAAGGATAATACATTTTCTTGATACGAAAGGACGAAAGGTTCTCGATAAAATATTAATTATATTATATTTATAGTCAACTACTTTCTCTGAGAGTCTCAAACACGAACTACATTTCACGTTCGAAAATCGTTTAAATATGTAATACATACATACATATGTATATATATTTATTGATATTTATTATATATCTATATGTATATATGTATATACAACTCGTACTTTGACATGAAAGCACGATGTTCATCGGTCGCGTGCCGGTCGCGAACTGACGGCTACCATACCCGCTTCTGTCGTTTATACGCAAGAAACGGTGAGAGGGAGTGAGACGTATTCTGAGTTAGAGGGAGAACACCAACTCGGAACGTCGAACTTATCCGGCGTCTGTTCTCCTCCTTCTTAATGAAAGAAATAAACCAAAGGAAAGAAAGGTCAAGAAGAGGGATAACAGGAGCAAGGGTTCAATGTTAGTAACAAATAGTCAAATTGACTACAAATTTTGATCTCTTTTCAATATTGCATTATTTTTTTTTTTTTTTTTAATTACTAATATTATTATTATTGTTATTTAATCTCAATTTTTGTGGAGGTTGCATGTTGTACGTCAATAAAGTCTATTTTTAATTGAAACGCTTTGAGGAAAATTTAATTTACATTATTTCCGTTTAATGAAGGAACTGTGTAAAAAAAAAAAAACAAACCAAAGTCAATTTTACATGGTTATTATTTATTTCTATGGTAGAAGAAGAAAATCGATTTTTTTCAATGTAATATTGTCGAGTGCTTATAAAGAGATAGAAAATTATCCGAAATGTTTTTATCACGGTCTAGGAGAGACGTTTTCGATGTAATGAGATGGAGAGAAAAAAAAAAGAAAAAGAAGAAAAAGGATAAAAAGGAAGCGTGCAAGATAGATAAAAAGAAAGAGAAAGAGAGAAAATAATAAGAGGATAGAAACAGGGAAGACAAAGAGGGAAGGGAAAAAGCGAAGAAAGTTTAAAAAGGGAGAAGGAATATATATAAGAGATCGTATTTCAGACGGATACTTTCATCTTAGCTTTACCGTTAATCAACATTAAGAAAACTTTTCTTTCATGGGGTTAGTAAAAAAAAATAACATCGGTGGAGGATTACCAAATAATGTGTAAAGAAAATAAGATAGGATAGAAAATCTATTCTGCGTTAGTAATTCCTTTACATCTAAGATAATTTCCTTAATTAAATGAAAAAGTTGAAGTTTGATGCGCAATTGGAAGGGAAGGATCAAAACCATAAACATTATTGGACCATATCGATACAAAGAAGAATTTAAAAATAAGAATAAGAAAGTAAAGATGGATAATAGATTAATATCCATATTCGTGAAAAAAATATTTCAATGCATATTTCGAACAGACACGTTCGAGAATCACTAATTGTAAGGTGATCATGATATCAAAAGATCAGCGGATAAAAAAGAAAAACTTTGTTAAAAAAGGGAAAAGAAAAAAATATGAATAAAATGGTATATTAATATATCCTGTGAACAAAGTCGTACCAATGAAAATGATGACACATAAAATAATAGAAGTAGACGTGTTAGTAGGTAATCGTTGCTATCGTTGTGATCTTTGTCATTGTATGCACGATTTATATTTTATTATTTCATGTAGGCGAATCAAGTGATTGACGAGTGAGTAAGAGAGGAGAGAGAGAGAGAGAGAAAAAGAGGGAAAAAAGAGAGGGAAAGAAGAGAGAGAGGATGAGAGAGGTAGAAGAACTCAATGTGGTTAAGAAAATTGGCGCGTCGAGTTCGGCTAATTGCACGTCAAGGAAGAAGACCGTGTCTTATCGGTTACGAAATACATAAATTGCAACGGTGTTACGTGAAGAAGGGTATTCATTAAAATGTCACGTTACAGGAATGCGTCGTTGCATCGAGTTTGTTATCAAATATTCGATCCCACCGTTGGTTTCCGTGGCCATCACGTTGAGAACGTCAACCTCCTTTTCTCGTTGTTAGCTAAACGACTTTTCGCAAAAGCGAGCTAACCAAACAACTAACTTCTCATACGATATCACAAAAGTTAACTGTGAAGGTATATATGTGTATATATGTGCAATTACGATACGATACAGTTGTTCCTCTCTATCTCTGAACATACATACAGAGAGACATATATATATATATATATATATAACACAAATATGCACCGATATCATTTTGAGAAATAATAACGATTTTTCTCATTTTTTAATTTCGATGATGATAGGTATCGCGTAATAATCGACAAGGTAGAATATCGGAAGCCTTTTTACGATACGCGATCTCACAAATGAACAATATATATCTCGAATATTATTTCGACTATTGTTTTCTTTTTTTTTTTCATTTACAATGTGTAGTCGAGATAATATGTGATTCGTTAATACGATAATAATTCGATGTCCGATGGAAAATATTAATTTCCATTGAAAATTTGTTTACTTTCTTATACTTTATAATTGTAAAAAAGAAAAAAAAATTGCGATAATTGTAATAATAAAAGAAAATAATAATAATAATTATGGTTTCATGTTAGCGAGCGAATAAATATCGTAAAAAGGGTTATATAATTATAATAAAAATTATAATAAATGATCGCGTTTTTGCATCGATCGTTTAAACGATTCAATCTTTTTTTTTTTTTTTTTTTTTTCCCCCAAAACAAATATTTTGTTCTCTCTTATCCTCTCTCCATTATTCATCCATTCTCTTTCCTTTTTTTATTTTTCGTCGTTCATATCTCCAGTTTTCTCTCGTCAAGAGAAAATCGTTAAAAAGTCCGATATACACGTAGGAAAGTGGGGGAATTTGGGGGTTTAAGATATTTTCATACCTCCGTCGCGCGCGTTTTATTCGGCCGCAGAACAACGTAAAGTTCTTATTTCCATGCTTCAAAACTCGAAGAAACGATAAAGTTTCGAAGAAAGAAAAGATACCACCAACGAAGTTTTTACTAGTCGCATATAACTAACTAGTAAAATAACGATTCCTGCGTATAACGAAAATGTTACAACTCGTAAATTACAAACGATCTATTTACTGTAACTTTAAAATTTTCCTACGATAAATCTTCCAAGATCTCATTATTTTACGTGACAGGTGAATCTCAAAACGTCACATCCTGTTATTCTATTGTAAGTTGACCGTGCGAAGTAAATTCAAAGTCTCTGACGTGATTTTTCCATTCCTATTTCTCGAATATCCAATGTGAGATAAAACGAAAGAAATAGAAAAACGTCATGTAAAAACACCGTAAGTTTATTTCATTTATTAACGTAAAGTTGTGACTCTTATAAAGGAACATTCGAAAAAGTGGGGAAATATTTCGTTCTAATTTGATTTGAAAATCGTTTCAAGTCTTACGATGTCGTTGATCGATATTTTAAAATATGAATGAAATAGGGAAAAAGAAAGAGGAAAACTTGAACGAGACGATGCTTGCACGTTAAATCCCATTTCTTTCTTTTCCGACTATAAGAAAATTCTTCAAAGTAAAACCCTTGCAATAATATCGATCGTAAAAGAAAACTGACCCCTGTTGTGTCGTGCCATTATTTAAGGGTGTTATTCATTGACAATTTATTGAAAGTATCATCGAGATGTAATTTACTTTTATGGTGCTTGTTTCTGGGATGATAAAAAAAAAAAGGCAAAAAGAAAGTAGAAAGGAAAAGAGATAATAGCTGCAATAACAATAATAAAAGAAAAAAAAGTGAATAACGGTAAAGAATAATAAACGGGTGGTAAAAGCATTCGTGAAAAAGTTACTTTAACGTATTAATTGATTTACGTTGATACCAGTAATAAAGTCAATTTCAAGGACCAACATATTTTTATTAGTCACGCGAGGAGGGGGAAGGGTGGGGGGGGGGTATGATAGCCGGAGTTTCTTTTTCCAAAACGAACAACGTTGTTTTTCCTGACTGAACGAGGTCGTTGATAAAACGTCACTCAAAAAGTATTATGCGTTTATTTCATTTATTAACGTAGACGGAGATGTTTTCTATGGAAAAGCAGGAAAAACGTAATCACGTTTCGTCGTTTCACTTTGACTTGAAAATCGTTTTAACTACTAATTTGAAATGTCGTTCGATATTATTAAATATAATAATAAAAAGGGGGAAAATGGGGGAGGGGTATTAAGGGGAAATAAAATTGCGAAAAGTATCGCGGAATGTTCGTACGTTGAACGAATCTTTCGTTTCTTTATTTTTCGGCGATAGGAAAGTTCTTGAAAATAAAACGCTTGTAGTATCGATCGCAAAAGAAAGCTACCGCCGTATCGTGTCGTGCCATTATTAAGGGTGTTTATCACCTAAGTATTACGTACTCTTCAGGGTCGCCGTATTTGTGTCAAGAACTCTATCTCGCGTTTGTGCTGCACCGTTACGATATGCAGCTTATGGTGGATGGATGCGATTGTGAAAGAGTAAAAAATACAAAAGGAACAAAAAAAAAAGAGAAACAAACGATAACGAAAAAAAAAAAAATAAATAGAAAGTATAAGGAAAAGAAAGATACGCGTTAGTGAAATCTCGTCTATTCTCTCTTTTACGCATCATTTTTTTTTATTTTTTTACTCGAAACGATGAATCCTCGAAAATAACTTTCGCACTCGTCGATACTGTAGGAGATATAACAAAATTATTTGCACGTGCATATATATATATATATATATATATATCGTCGATTGATAAAAAGAAACTCCTACCTCGCTCAAAGAAAAGAAAAAACAGAGAGAAGTAAAAATTAAAAAGAAAAAAAATGTATAAAGAGAAAAAAGTTACAAAGCCAAACACGAGCCAACGAGCTTTCGCAACGAGAGAAATTATTTTTAACTCGTCTCAAGAAGAAGGAGAAGATCGTTACGTTCAAGGAGAATGTTAATTAAGCGACGAAACAAAATTCAAAATGATTGGATGAAAAAAGATGGAGATAGGTGTTACTAAATCTCTCTGCTGATCTTTGGATATATTTTTCTTAATATCGGCTATCGTGCGAACCCTTATGATATTAACTTTCGCGAAGCAGGTGGTAAACATTATATAGTACTGCAACCGTGGCCGCATTGCGATTATATTAGCATTAGCATTAGCATTAGCATTAGCGTTGGAAAGGGGGAATTCGATTTAATAAATGTCGGTGAATATAATCTTGGAGAAGGTATTAAGCAGTTAAAGCACCCTCTCTATTTGGAAAAAAGCTTGAGCAATATTTTAAATCGTTCGTTCGTAACAAAGAAGAGATACGATAGCATTGTTGAATGATTTTATTGCAACGTTTTATCTACCATTTTCAATACGTAATAAATGTTTCTATTAAAAAATTCCAATATCCTTGCATTGCTTCCTGCAACGAAATGAAAATAGAAAAAAAAAAAAAGAGAGAGAGAGAAATAAAAGTAATGAAATTAAATAGTCATTTGATTCGTATAACACAATTAAACTTTCTTTGAAAAGAAAAGATCAGCATGAATCGAATCGATAATGCCGATTTAATTAAAATATTTGATTACAATGTGAATCTCATTGTATTCTTTCTTGGATCAGTCGTCGAATAGTTTGATATAGGATAAATAGGATATTTTGCTACTGTGTGATCGATATCAATTTTATTATTTAATTAAAAAATAATTATTCTGTATTTTTGAAAAAATTAATAACACGACACAAACCTTTCCATACGCGTTTACCTTAAAATTTTCTGGAAGAATGGAAAATATCTCTCTCAGAACGATGACACTGTTATTATTCGAGTTTAAACGATATAACAAATTTTTTTAGGAATTGTTCAATTAAAAAAACAATAAAGAAAGAATGAAAGAAAATATAGAATTAGAAAGTTTTGATATTCGTGTTACAAATTTATGAAACTAGCCAAATAATTTCAAGATCTAATTAAGCGTTCGAATTATTGTAACTTTTCGAAAAAAAAAAAAAAAAAAAAGGAGACAAAAAAATAGATGTATAGGTGTATTCTTTTAACCGTAGACCTTGCCCATACCGCTTATGCTGCCACATCTATTTCTAGCCCGATGTCAGCTTTAAAAGCTTTCTACGAGGTGCTGTAGCCACGTGTGCATGCCACCTCTATCTTCGTACTGAATCAAAATTCTATAAATACAATTGAGTATACTGCACTTCGTTTTCTATTGGACAAACGCTTCGACTTAAGATTTACGAAAAGCGTTAAAGCATTAGAAATTATTGAATAGAACGTACTTACTTTCAACGTTGTATTAAAAGCCATTGTGTAAAGTAACAAATCCTACTTTCGGTATTCAAACTTTCCAAGACTTTCAAATAATCCATTGCGATTTTGAAGAAAAGTTTAAACGTTTATCTTCTCTCTCATTTACTTTCTCTTTTCTTTGTTTTAGAAATTAAACACTCGATGACTACATCTAATCAGTACGAGAAACTTTTAACGAAACAAGTTTCATTTTAATAACACGAAAAACATTTATTTTCTAATATCGATAATTATTCAAAGTACGCGAGATCAAAATATAAAGATTAGATACACATGAGGATACATATTTACGTAAACATAGAGGCATAGCAATTTAGAAGTATAGAGGGATTAGCGAAAATATGTTTTTAAATTCTAAGAATAGATTAGTAGAGAAGAAAAATAAATTATATCAACGTTGATCCGAAAATACTTAGTTTTTGGGTTATACAAATTTCAAGTATGATCGTAGAATAATTTAATTATGTTTATTTGCTGAAATTATCATAAACATTTTGTAACATAAAATGTTATAAATATTCATGCTTCACTTGAATATATAGACCACAGCTCGTAATCTTATTGAGTTTTAAATACATTTCAAAATTATTGGTGTAATACGTTTATTTATGGTTGCGAATATGGTAATCCATTTAAGGGTATTAACCACTTACGGTGGAAAGGACGTGCCAGGCACGTCGAGATGCTTCTGTTAACGAAACGCCAGCAACGTGTTATACACGTCGTCAGGCAATTGTCACAGAAACAAAAACGAAATGCATGGCACGCGTCAATGAATTTTTTTTGCCATTTCAAATAGTTAAACATATATAAACGTACAACGTAAAATCTCCACAGCAGCACGATTAAGTATTTGATCATGATGTAATTATTATCTCCGATATAATTTCAATAAATAATAATAAATATTATCGGCATACGCGCGTTAATAATAAAATGAAACTTGAATGATTTAGAATTGAAAAAACAAAGCATTCTTGATTATTGATACAACGTGTTTCTTCTCTCTACGTAAGAAAACTTCATTCCAATAAATTTGCTCAATATTTTCGTTTCACATGCTGCATATATATTATTACTATAGCAAAAAATGAAATAATAGATTTGACGTGTTTCTCGGTTACCTTTTCGCTCGATCGATGTAAAAACGACGCGAGTGTCGCCGAAAACGTGGTTTCCGTCTATCGACAATCGGCAAACCGATAACAGTAACATCCCTTGAGTTTCTTCTAGAATCTCCACGATCTCGAACCTCTTTTATAACAGAGTCCCTTCGAGAATTTCGTCTACTGCTGATATCAATATCTTTCGATCTTGTTATCGTCCAAATGAGGAACCATAAGGCTATCATTGTCAACGTAATCGTTCTACGATCAGAGATCAATTAATTTTTCGTCTTAGAATCCACCCCATAGATTTCTTTATATCATTTTTGTCTTTTCTTTCTCTTCCTCTTCCTCTTCTTTTTGTTTTTCCTTTTTCTGAATCACGTATGATTTTAATCAAAAATCGATCAATCTTCCAAGTAACATTCTTTCATTTCGAAGAAATAACGTTCGTTTACCAACAAAATCCAACTAAGAACGTTCATTTTCTTCCACTTGTTCTTTCAACACATTTTTCTGTTTACGATAAATCATACCACGACCTTCTGACTTATCACCAATCGATCTCGAGTAATTATCATTTTCGCGTAATAACTGCGATTCGCTTGAACGCGAACAAAGATTAAACATAACTTAACGCCACGAATTCTTCTTCTTTAAAATAAATAAATACCCTTCAAAGTAACGTTAAAATAATTATCAGATATAATTGGAAATTATTACGGATCGTTGGATAATGAATTAAAATGAGATGATTCATTGTTTACGTATTAATACATTTTCTTCGAATTGAGATCGATAGATTAAGATTTGATTATTATATTAATAGAAAGAGAGAGAGAGAGAGTTTCCTGCACATCAACATGATTCTATCGATTACAAAATTCAGTGCTTGAGGATTCATGACTACGACGAAAAAAATAATCCTCGATTGTAATTGTTAATAAATAAAATACATCGATAAAAGTAATGTTCTTCTTCTTCTTCTTCTTCTTCTTCTTCTTCTTCATTATTTTTATTCTTTATTTTACAATCTTTCTTTCGTATCGTATCGAGAAAAATAAGAGGAAGAAGGAGTTTAACTGTAGATTTTATCTAGCGATATGTATTTTTATATCGCAGCTGGAAAATGTCGACAAATTCTTATGTTATATGTGAAAAGTGAGATACGTGAGAAACGTGAGAAAAGTGAGAAAAGAAAGAAAGAAAGTAAGATAGATAGATAGAGAGAAAGAAAAGCTCATCGTCAGAACGACGATGACATAAAATGTGGAGACCCGTTAATTCCTTTCTTTTTTTTTCTCTATTTTCTTTCCTTTATATTTATTTCTACCCTTCACCGTATAGAAAAAAAAGGGAGGAAGGAAAAGAAGAAGAAGAAGAAGAAGAAGAAGAAGAATAACAACGTTCGGTACACACGATGGCTTTCAAAATGATCCACGATGAGGGATTCTAAAAGCGGAGCGTGATTATGGCTCCGTGACAATGCACTTTGCTCTCTCGTGATGACGAACGGACAAGAAGAACCTTTCGGTGTCAACTTAAAAGACGACGTGAAATCGAATTGGAGATATCTACGAGAGCTCGTGACTCTAGTTTTTTCTAAAAAAAAAAAAGAAAATTTCCACGGAAATTCCCTGAACTATCCCCTTCGTAGAGAAAGAAAAAGATAGGGAAAAAGTAATATATGATTGGAAACATGTCTCGTAAATAGATGAAATATCAAATGGAAAAATTGTATCTTACGATTATAATAATATACAGGATATGGCATGGTTGTTCTATCGAGAATAATAAAAACAAAACATGTAATCATAAAATTTGAATTTATTAATAATCATTAACATATTTTTTTTTTTGTTTATTTTTTATGAGATATGAATTTCCGATTAATTACTTTTAATACTTGCGAAAGAAAAATTTCTAATTTCTCAGTTCGATAAAATAATTTTTGGCATACCTTGTATATAGTATGAAAATGATTGCAGCGATAATTCATATTAGAAAATAAAGATCAGATTTTTGTTTAGACTTTTACAAATTCTTTTCGATGATATATGAATAATTTAATATTACAATCAATTGAGATGTAAAACGAAAAATTAATATATTTCTTTTTCCTTTCTCTTTCTCCATCTAGTCGACAATTTTGCGCGTAATTCTTGAATAGCCTCGTTAAATTAAAAAATTTGATTGAAATAGAGAAAGACAAAGGTGTCGAAGAATGCGTTTAATTTCATTTGAAGGAATTTAACAAATCATAAAAGTGAAGTGAAAAAGATTGATTTTAACAGTTAAATGGCCGTTAACGTTGATAATTCAGCACCGTTGTACGTAATTGAAATGACGAAGTCGGGAAGATAATCAGGGGATTTAGGCGAATTGGAAATCACGTGAGAACGTGTTGTTAAGTATCGATTTTGTCTCAAGGGTGTTTACCAAGAGATAGAACCGAAGAGGATGTATATATACGTGTGTGAGATAGAAGAAGATTGATGTATCGAAAAAGACATAAAGATTACTGTCACTTTGTTTTCTCTACTTATGGGGCCTTATAATAAGAAGTACTACTAAAATCGAAAAGAGGAAAAACAAAATGAAATGAGATAAATATTATCACACGTACGCCAATGTATATATAAAATATAAATTAAAAGAAATGTTAATACGATTCTATATGGAAAAATAGAGATATTTAGAAAAGAATAATATTTTAATTAAAAGAGAGTATATTACGTTATTATATTTTGCGAGTAGGAACAAACAAAAACAAAAGAAAAAAACAATATAGTTTTAAAACGAGAATCTATTTGAAGATACGTACAATTTATGATTTTAATAAAGCAAAATTGTTACAAGACCTATTTTTACGCGTTTTCATACAATCAACTAGCCTACCCATTAATGAAACATAATAGGATAGTACAAAGGAAAAGTTTTTTGTTTATCTATGGAAACTAAAAAGGAGAAAAAAAGGTATGGGGAAAAAAAGAAAATAAATTGCGTATGTTAAAGGAAGGATAGAGGCGTATATCGTAATAAACGTATCGACTTAACGTCAGAACGTGAGTTCTCGTCTACGACGAGAGCTAATAATCCGGTAGAATATGAAACGTTAAATAATGCGTCAGCCGAAGGATAGCCACACAAAGACTATTCAATCTCGCTTGTCTCGAATTGGAGCTTCTTGAAAAACAGTATTTATTGTTCGTGAACAGACCGCAGGTGAAATCATGACGAGCTACACGGAAATATTGTGATTTCCGGATATATAATACCGATCGGTTCGAGTTACAAAGAAAAAAGAAAGAAAAAGAAAAAACAACGAGACGAGGAAAAAGAAAGAAAGAAAAAAAAAAAAAGAGTAAAAAGCTCAAAAGAAGAAAGGGAGAAAAAAAAGTTGAGAAAAGGTAGAAATGAAAAACTGGTTTCGCATGAAAGTACGATCTAACCTCACCCCCCATTCGAATAGACATTTTGTATACAAATTTTATGTATATGGAACACAAGGAGAATAATATATAACATTTCTCCCACGGCATTTTTTAGACCAAAATTTCGATAATTTCAAACAACGAAAATAGGTAGTAGTTCGTGGCTATAATTTGTATGACCAATCGATCGGTACAATACTAAATTATCGAAGAGTTGACCAATCGATGTTAACACTAAACATATAACGATAGTTAAAATGATCATTTTTTTTTGTTTCATTCCCAATGAAAAAATCTACATTCAACGTTATTGTTTTTCTTTACTCGACTTTATAATAGTAATTATAAATCATTGAAAACTTTTTTTCTATTGATAGTACCATTTATCATTTTATGTTGTTTTATAAATTTCATTGGCTAATTGACTATTGTATACATTCAATAATATAATGTATAATAAAATGTATAACTTTTGTTTGGAATCGATCTCTCGTTCGAACAGTTTATGATATTAATAATTAATACTTATATTAATTGATTGATTAAATTTAATAGTGATGACAGAAATTATTACCGAAACATAACGACGTTTTAACGAAGGTAGGTTAATATAAAAGTGGAGAAATCTCGATGGATCGAAGAAAACTGGGTTATCGCGAAAGCGTCGCTCGTTTAAACGCACGCGGTCCGCCCGTTAAACATTAAGTGGTATGTATATACGTGTATATACATACATATGTATAATCAGTAAACGTGTGACGTCATCCTATACGTCACATTTCTTATCTTGTTCTATCGTTTCGGTTATTTCTCATTATAACAATCCTATGAATGATTATATACTAAATACATACACATATATTATGCAAAATAATTATTTTCTAATCAACGAAATTCAAGAATACATACATATATATACACATATATATATTAAAATTGAATCGATATCGATCACGAACTTCGTACGAATGATCCGCCGTTAAGGCGCCTCTATTTCTCTTATAATCGAACGTTTGTGTTAACTTCTTTTTTTTTCATTTTTTTTTTCTTTTTCTTCCTTGTCAATTAGCATGCAAAGTGAACGATGACGGTATCAGCAGGTACCGGACAACACCTCGCGCAAACTATTCGCACTATCTCTCTCAAATGACTAATAAACGCGTATCGGTGTATATGTGTGCAAACAATAATACGGGATAGAAAATGAAAAATTTCAAGCTCGTTTTATTATTTTTAACGGCAAAATTTTCGAGGCTCGCAATATCAATGTTTGAAATAAAAAGCAAACAAAAAAAGAAAACGATATCAACGAATTACGAATACGATTTTTCTTCTTTTAATTTGTATAATATTTTTGTTCTTTTTTCCTTAAATTTTAACCAACAATTCGTCAAACGATATACATTCTTTCTCGTAATTCGGATCGTTCAAATTTCGAAATCGCGCAGATTCTAGTTATAAAAAGGTGAATAGAGAAACAATAAAAATAAATAATAGGGATCCCGTGATCGATAGGTGCAGGTTGTCCATTAAGAAGATTCGACTTCTCCTTCTGTTTTCTTTTCTTTTTTTTTTTTTTYTTTTTTTTTTTCGAAACTCTAGTCCCGTACTTTCTTCAATGAATATCGTCGTACACTCGAAATACGCTCAAGTAGACACGAAGGAACGTGCCGTTGAGTTTTCCTCTCGTTTGCCGATAAACGAAACGACCGACGTTCACCATCTTTTGTTCGCGAGAAAATCACGAGTCTCACTGGATTATTACTGCCGCCTTTGTCGAGATTTTATGATCCTCCTTCGCGAGAAAAACGGGATCAAGTGCCTCGGTGGTAATGTGTACGTCCCACCACACCGATCGTTGGAATCGTAAATTGCGGCGGGAACATTTGAAATATAGGACGGAAGAAAATACTTGGTGTTCCTAAACGATTATATCGGTTATGGTTTCCGCGTTCTGGTCTTACCCTTTTAAATGTTAAAGAAGAATAAAAAAAAAAAAGAAAGAAAAGGAAAATAAGTACGTAACAACGTTTTCAACGACTTTTCTACGACCAATGCTTTTTAACTTTGCTTTCTAAGGAAAACCACTTAAGACCACCTTTCTCGTTAAATGGAACCATCCAAAACCAACCTGTTATGCCTAGGTTCTTTTCTTTTTTCCCTTTTTTCTTTCTTATTCTTCTTCCTTTTTCGACAATTCAACGATGATTATTATTATACGATGGGCAGGAGCCAAGATATATGTGAAATAAACGAATTAATGGTACAAAAATTGGATCCGAAAAATATAACGATTTCGATGATTTGGAAAAAAAAAATGGAAAATTTGTAAAAGAAATGGACTTTAATTGAAGAAATCGGCGATATCGAATGAATATTGGAACGAAATAATATAACTGGTGAATGAATTTTGTAAAATAAAAGATATTAAAAAAAAGAAATAATTGTGAGAAAATTTATTGTATTATTGGGTAAAAAGGAACGTTTCAACGGGGTTATGTTCTACCTTACGATAAATCTATTATGAGAGTGTGAGAATTTTTGAGTGAGTGAGTGAGAAAGAGAGAAAGAGAGATAGACGTGATCGGACTCAATCATCTTTCGAGAGGAGCACGCTCATGCATATCTCATTCGCTGCGAATTTATCCGCGTCACTTGGTACACGCTCAATGAAATAACCGTCCCGACATCAACACTGAATTTTCAATGATCCTAACGAGCGTTTGATAAAATGACGAGCAGCGTGCGTGTTACGTGGCCAAGCGAAAGATCTGTTGCTTTTGACCTTCCTCTCTAGTTTATCATCACCCGTGTAACGTGAATACAATTGACGTTCGATAATTCTTTTTTATTTGTTAATAGGATGACAAGCGTTATAAGAATAAACGATGAAAATCATTTCAACAAGAGTAAAGAAGAATCATTTTATTGATAAGAATTTTTATTTTATTATTTTTTCGCGTTACGATTTAGATAATAAAAATGGGGGAAAAATAAAAATAAAGTATGTCGTTGGAAAAACGAGTGACCAAAAGAACAAAAAGATAAAATCATTTTTTTTTTTTATTCTTATAAAAAGTATTTTCCCTTCTTTTTGTTTTGTTCTTTTTTTATTTTAAACAAGAAACGAAATTTAAATAAGAGGAAAAAATACGCAAGACGAATAATGATCGTAATCGTGTTAGATTGTGAACATTTTAAGATCGACTAAAGTGGGTTAAGATAAGGACGATAAAGAATGAAGGAAGTAAAAGTGTATTATGTATGAAAAACGGAAAGAGAGGGTTAAATAAAGTCCGAAGAGTCAATACGTACGTATGTATATAGAAGAAATACACGAACGTACTATTTTTAGTAGTAGGGAATGGTTACGACGATGCAGCCGAATGTTACCGAATTACCGTCAAATCTTAATCCATTTCGTAGCAACACTTCGAAACTGCAAAATATTACTAAATTCTACATGAACGTTATATTTTATTTTTACAAAATTTCTATTTCTTCTTACCGAAGAATCAAAAGATAAATTTGAAACCAATAATACGCGATTAATTCGACACTCTCTCGTCACAGTTTCGGAATATTAACCAAATTATTATTCCCATTTAGTGGTAGGTGTTAATTCCCCGTGACATTTTCGAAATATTTCTCGAATGACAGAACGAAGCCAGACAGAAGATAGCCGCGATTTTTTAACTTATGTTAGATGATTAAAAAAACAAACTCATAGTGTTAGAAAAAAGATTAGAACAGAAAATGAGAGAGAGAGAGGGACTGACATAGAGGGAGGAAGAGGGACAGATAGGAAGAAATAAATAGAAAAATTGAAAAAGTACGTGTCTAATAAAACGGTGGTCGGTTCTTACCGCACATATTTACGTACACGTGAATCGAGAAGAACTAGCAATATAAACGTGGACGACGCACTTTCGGTCACGCGACGTGTTTGCGATGCGCAAACTCCGACCGCAGCGCGCCGACGTTTTCCTTCGCGTGTGTGTGTGGGTGCAACAGTGAGAAAAAGAGGAACAAAGGAAAAAAACCCCCCCAAAAAAAAAAAAAAAAAAAAAAAAAAAAAAAAAAAAAAAAATAAAATAAACCAAGGGAAAAAGAAATGGGAGGAGAAAAAAAAAAGGGAACGCGAATTGATGCACGGAAAATTTCTTTTTTTCTCTCTCTCTCTCTCTCTCTCTCTTTTTTTTCTCGTTGCTTTTTATTAAAACATTTCTGCCCATATTTTGTATATGTATTTTATATGTATTTTTTAATATATATTTGAATCGTTATAAATATTAATGATAAGTACTATCGTTATTTCAACGATATGAAAACAAATAAATGAACCGTGATAAAGATTTGTTACAAAGAAAAAGAAGAAAAAAAAGTAATTAAACAACTTGCATAGAATAATATTCGATGTCAGTCATTTACGACGTTATTTTAGCTGTTGTTTTTTTTTTTCTTTTTTTTTTTGCATCAACGATACGAAAAACTCAATTTTGAAACAAGAAAAAAGGAACTCTTTAAATTTTTATGATATCCTTGGCGTGTTGCGATCATTTCAAGGATACTCTTTTTACAAGCTAAATTATGATACATATGCCACTGCGTCGAACTTTCAATTAGGCACAATTATTTTAGTCCATCTTTCCTTTTCCCCATTCCTTATGGGAATAAAAACTTGCTTTCAAACTGGACTTAAGATCGCAAAAAAATGTCGACGAAACGAAATAGCAATAAAAATTTCGTTTTATTTTAAACATCGAGAAAAAGAGAGAAGATAAAAGAATAGAAAAAAAAATATATTATCGAATTTAAATATTGTCGAATCGTTGTCAGTGACAAACTGAAAAATTGGAAATCCAAATCGAAGAATATTTCCTCAAAACTGTGTGTGCATTCGAATCATTTACGGGCTTAGCAAATACAGTAAGAAAAGTAAATATTTTTGAATTCAGTCGTATCACGGAGAAAAAACATGAAAATAAAAATATTTAAAAAAAGAAAGATTTGTTTTTTGTTTTCTTTTTTTCACAAGAGTAAAATATAATTAAACTTACGATTGAAGTTTTAGCTTTATTTTTTCGATTCAAATTGTGGGTTGAGTTATTATCAAAAAGGTAGAACATAGTAGAAAGGTAGAACAGGGCGTTAATAATGTCGGTTTCAATCCTTTCGGCAAGTAGATTGATCCCTTCGTATTTGCGAGCTGTCCATTTTCATTTACATAGTCCTAGATATGACATGTAATTCACCGAATGATTACACTTTCGATCTGTAATATTCGCAAAACTTGATAATATTCTAATTGTACGCGAGTTTAACCTACATAAATCGGTCAATATTGAAAATATTACATGATTATTTAAATTCAGGTCATAAAAATCTTATTTAATATTTTCAATAATAAATATAAGAATATCGGTAAACCAATAGAAGATTTTTAACGAATATTATTTGCCGACAAAAATCCAATTAGAGGTCGATCTGTAAATTAGCCTGTTAACGTGTCCGATTATTCTCGACACTCGAAATTATAATTTAAAAAAATGATAATTAAAGGGATATTACGTTGTCTTAATTCGTAAACGGAATAAAAATGCACGAGCTCGCGAATTAGATTTAATTCAGCAAATATTCGTTTTCTCGTCGTCGCGAAATTTTGCGAACTTATTTGAACGACTTATTTGAATCAATTTATAAAACGAGAATATTTACATTCTTTTCCTTTGTTTATTAAATTATTTTATTATTACATGATAAAATAATCTTGTGTTTGTGCAATACTGAAAGAGACAACGCGAAAGACTTAATTAATACTTTTTGTTTTTTTTTCTTTTTACGACAAAGATGACCTTGTGCTATTCGATATCAGACTTACGCAAACTCGGATCAGGATTTTTTTTTTTTCGATTACATCTTTTCGACAAGCTCTCTTCCGTAGTGTTACACCTCTAGAAAAACTTACCTGAAACATACAAAAATAAACAATATCTCGTTAAAACGGGAAACGATCGATGCTAATGATACGAAAAATACGAAAAATTATGATTACGAATTTTTCATTTCTGTACTATAATCTATGACTTATTTTAATTACAAGCGAGTTTATTTTATTTTAATATCGTTCGTTAGTTAAAACAACGAAAATTAATATAAGATCTTAGTGATTCAATAAATAACGTAGTTTTGTTTTAATCCTATGATAGCGCAGAAACTCGACGCGATAGGATTTGAAAAAAAAAAATACGAGAAATTTCATCGCCTCGTCTTTCGAATTAATGAATACGGCGTTGGCACACGCGTTGGACGTAATTAAATAGAATTTGCGTCAGGATCATAATTCATACGATGATTGTTGTTTCTTCGAAAAAAAAAGAAGAAAAAAAAGAAAAGAAAAAAAGAAAAGGAAAAGAAAACCATTTTTCAATTGTATTGATAATATATGATAAGTAAAAGAAAAACAAAGTAAAAAAAAAAAAAGACATAATGGATTCCTTATAAACGATCGAAACAGTACGACAAGGGGAGAAAGAAAAAAAAGAAAAGAAAAAAGGGGCGACGGTGGTGTATCGTATTGGAAACCATCGAAAGAGAATAAGGATCCAAGTAGAATCTTATTGAATTCGAATCGAATTTACTTCTCATATGATAAAATGAACGAAATAAATTTCTACCAGGAAGGTAAGGTAGACGATAGAATATAGAAGAATCGATAAGGAAGATCTCTACGGATTTTAACTATCGATCGGGTAGTAAAATGTTGATATTCTATATTTCCGTTCGACTTTATTCGTCCAGCGGGAAAATTCAATTCGATGATATCACTTTTCCATCGAGATTCGCTTTTTATATTCTACTTTATCCTACTACCATCGTGTACCGAATAAATATCGTTCTAGAAACAAATGATTAAAAGAAAAAAGAAAACTTCTCAATATTAAAACAACTTCTTCTCTTATTTTTTTTTTCTCATCTTACTTTTTCTACTTTCACGCAAATAAAATATAAAATGTTAAACGATGGGTATTTAATCTATATGAAATCATAACTCCCCGGCTAGAAACGTGACATTTATTTTTCGCAAATCAAAGAAATTTCAACTCGTTATAAGAATCAAAGTAAGTCAGTGGGCACCGAAACTCGTTAATTTGGGTAACGAGAATAGTAACGGAAGAGAGAATGGTTGCGGTATATATTAAAAAAAAAAGAAAAAAAAAGAAAAAAAAAAAAGATGAAGCAAGAAAAAGGAAAAGGAAAGAAAAGAAAAATGCATTCAAGTTCTCGTGCTTCGAGATCGCCCTTCAGCGAAACAATGCATCCCTCCTAGTAGGAAATTCTCTCTACGCTGGCATAGAGAAAGAAAATGAGAGAGAGAGAGAAAGAGAGAGAGAGAGAGAGATTCATACGGCCGACGAGGAAACACGGGACGATGATCTCGTTAAAAAAAAAAACCCTGCGAATAACTCCGACGAAAGTTTTCTTTCTCTAGATACGTATGCATTTGAATTTCATCATTGGAAAGAAAAGAAAAAGCCAAAAACCAAAAAAAAAAAAACCAAACGAAAAAAGTAAGACGAATAATCCGAAGGAAATAAAAAAAATTTAACTCTTATTAAATTTCGTTTATTTCTAATCGATAATATTTAGCTTGAAAAATATAATTCTATCCTCGAATGACGTTTGTGAAATTTTTATTAACGCGACCGTGTTCTATTTTCCTAATCGCATATGATAACACACGAGAAACGTCAGAGGGGCGCGAAAGTAAGGTTAAGAGGAGAGTGGGAGAATAAGAAAAAGAGAAAGAAAATGAGAGAGAGAGAGAGAGAGAGAGATAGAGAGAGAGAGAGAGAGAGAGAAGAGAAAGGGGGAGAGGGAAGAGAAAGGTTGCAGAGATTCGCCGATACGCACCTGGTCACGCGCATTTGAGGGCATCAGTGACGTCAAAGCTTGAGGGCGGAGGTTGCCAGTTACGTCACTGGCCCAGGCACCAGCCTCCACTGCCACAACATCGATCAGCACGAAACCAGGAAAACGGAGAGAACGAAAGAGAGAAGGAGAGAGACAGAGATAGAGACAGAGAGAGAGAGAGAGAGAGAGGGAGTAAAGTGTAGAAGAGTAGGGAATATGAAAAAGAGAAGAGGTGGGAATATCACTAATAGTACCTGCCTATTCGGTCTATTAATTAAATGTCTGACTCTGCTCGGTTATATTTCAAATAAAATCCTTCCTACCAATAAGTATTCACAGTCGAATGCATCGAATAATAATGTAGTATCCTAATAATGTTCGCGCGTTATCTCAAATTTTGATAAATCATTTTGCAATAATTTCCAGGAATATCGTTTATTTCTAATATAAAAAGAATTATACGGTTAATTACGATTTTTTTTCTTCCCACCTCTCCGCCCCGTGTGATGATTAGTTTCTCTTTCCTTTTTGTTTTTTTTTTTTTATTTTATTCATTTTAATTACAAATTTTTATATTCTAATTGAAAATGCAAGTTCCTCGTCCCCCCCCCACACCCCAGCCCACCCCAACGTGTTTCTTTCCTTTTTTCTATTAATTTCTTTTTGTTCTAATTATTTCTTTATGTATCTGTAAACCTTTATGCAAAAAAAAAAACCGCTATAAGCTCATGCTGACAAAAGACATAACGAAAAGAGGAGAACATTCACGAGGAAAAGTAATCTATAGTATTGTAGTAGTTGTACAATGAGATATCGATTCTTTACGGGAAGCTTTGAAAAGCTTTTTGTTTTTGTATGTGCTTTTTTTTCACGAAAATACTACACACCACGCACGCACATATATATATATATAGGGTCTCGTGGAACGCATTGAAAATCATTGAAACGAGTTGAAATAAGAGAAAAAGAGAATAAAAAGGAAAACGAAAATGAAAATGTGCAGGATAGAAGAGGAAAAAGATAATTTGTATTCGCCCACGGTCAACGACGCACGTTTTCAAACGACGTCGAGAGAAGAAGCTCGATGGTTTCCAGACCATCCCTGGTTCCTCGTAGATACGAGCTTAAGTTAACAGATAAGGTGTTTGCTGGCCGTACGCCATACGCGCGACTCCAATGGCAAAGATACATATTTAGTATGGTGTGCAATGATGAGCCGCGAATGAAATGTTCATTTAAATCTTATTTGAATATTTTTAATTGGACAATTAAAAATATTATTAAAAAGCAATACGAAAAAGAACATTATATGTTATATATAAATTTAATTTTTCATCGTGTTTGCATTTTTTTTCTCTACTTAAACAAACTTTTATTCCCTTTTTAATAAAATTTAATAAAAATAAGATCAAAGACAAGCTAAATTCTCGCCTTCAATCATTAAATTTGCGTAAGAAAATTATGGATGAATTGGATGCACTTCCTAAGAATGTAACGCATTTTAAACTTACTGCATGCATATATGCATGTATATATTGTATATGTATAGAGATAGAAAGATATATATATAGAGAGAGAGAAAGAGAGAAAGAGAAGGACTAAGAAACGCGAACGAGCCGGTAACTGTTTCGCGTGTTTGCAAAATTCCTGCGCTTTGCATGTTCAACGTTACGCGTGACGTGACCCACTATAAATGGCGCTGTTAACATTTAGAGAAAGTTAGGTCGTGCTTTTTTGACCCCTTCTCTTTCTCTATCCTTATTTCTCTTAACCGAACATACTTCATTCCAATGTCACGTTTCCTTTTTCTACACTTTGCTATGAAATGAAGAAGAAACGGAAAGTGAGTAAAATAATGAGATTGTTATCGTTACCTTTTTAAACAAGATTTTAACGGTTTTGTTTAATCGATATGATCGAAAGAAAAAAACTAAAGAATAAGTAGATGACATTAAGATAAAATATTATTAATTATTAATAATAGGAAATAAAATATAAACGACGATTAATCCTTAAATGAGATTTGTCGCCTTACTCAATCATTGTCGAAGTTATGATTGATTCGCACTACTTAAAACTCGAATTTCAACTTCTGCACTTACCTCTATAATTACTATTACTACTACTACTACTACTACTATTACTACTATTGCTATTATCATTGATACTGCTATCAATACTATTACTATTATTACTAGTACTACTAATAAGAATTTAACATAAGTAGGCTAATTATAATAGAATTAAAATATAGATGTATCTATAAAAGATAATAAATATGAAATGAGTTAAATGAATGAACGGTTGTTATTATAAAATTCTAATTATAATCAGGATAATATAAACTAAATCTAAATTCTTGGCATTGAAGTTGAATAAACTATTATTATTATTATTATTATTATTACTACTACTACTACTTATTAATAAACGACTAAAATTACTTTCAGAAGTCGAAGAGAAATTAAATAAAAAATGACAAACAGGAGGAATGTCTTGAGTTAAATATTAACTTCGATGGATTTAATATGATGTGTTCGATTATGGAAATATTCGAGAGAATTCTTTTTTCAAAGCAAGAGATTATCATAAGAAGGAAAGAAAAAATGAGGAGGAAAGAGAGAGATAGAGGATCGCAATGACGAATGAGTTCTTCACATATTTATGAATTTTTCGTTGCCGAGCAACCGTTCCCTTGCGTCACGTTTTATTTGTCGTTTTATATAATATATATATATATTTGCTATTTTAAATTCTTTACTAATACGACATATAAAAGTAACGATAGATTATTGATTATAAACTCTTCCCACGAGGGCAACAAAAATGTCCGTTTGAAAGAAGTTTCAATTTCTATGACAGTGACTGGTGATATATAATAAATGTATACACGTATCAGACGATGTACAGACTGGTTGTGTGTATATATGTATGTGTAAAAAATATTATTTTTAACATTACCCACATCGTCATCGCAATTATTTTCACCTAAAAAATTAATTAAATAAATAAAGAAACAAATATTTCTCGTTCGACTATTTTGGCTAATGTAAGAGAATATTGCATTCGCGACTTTATCCTTCTTATCCGTCAAATTTGTTAATTACGTTCGCAAAGTAAAATATAAATTGATTGTGTTTCTTTTGTTTCCTTCATCGTATTTCTATTTTCCGTCGGAATAATTAAATCTTATTTCATTCAGTCCAATAAGACTACGATTGGCAGTCAATTGAAAAAAGCCTATTGCGTGAGCGTAAATCTATGTGTGTTTGTGTGTGTGTGTATAAAATAGAAAGAGAGAGAGAGAGAGAGAGAAAGAAGGAGAGAAATAGAAAACGGTGAAAGGTTTTCAAAGAAAAAGGAAAAAACTGTGTTATTCATTAATTTTTGTCGCACAATTCTGCCACGTTCGCAGTAACGAAGAATATGCAATAATAATTAAGTTGGAATAATTTCATTAATAGAAAAAACAATAAAAAAAAAAACGAGAGTTAGCATAAGAAATATCTATAGATACGTTGTTATTGAGATAAATGAGTTTTAATTAACTCGTTCTTGTTCGTACGTATATTTTCTTTTAAATTTTAACCCATAAGAAAAGAGCTTCATCGCTTTTACGTTAAAGTATTTTTTCTTTTTTTTTTTTTTTCACAAGTTGACCTCCGGAAAATGCCACGAGGGTCTTTCTCTCTCTCTTTTTTTCCATTTTTTTTTTCTTTTTTCCTTGTTGAATATTTATCGATACTTTTTTTTCCGTATATCGCAACTGCCAGATAACATATAAGCTCTTAATATAAGGAGATCCTATCCGAGTGAAGAAATTATTGCTTTCTAAGTGCAATGGAGATACAATGAAAAATGTCACGCGAACGTTATTCAAGGATTCTTAAGGAAAATAATGAAGGATAGATCTTCATCGATGACAATAAGAACAACGACCTGTAGTAAATACAATACAGATGAAATCAGAGAAATCAGAGATTCGGTAAAAAACATCTCTTCCTGTGATAAAAATTTCTTTTCAAATTGTTCAAGTTTGATAAATTTAACTTTGGAGTACCATTAACATCGTGAGACGAATCTCTATCGATTAACCTTTTCGTGCTTGCGCGACCTAATTATCATGCAAAAGAAAAATCGTGTATAATGTATTAACGTTGGAAACGAAGATGAATGTAGAAGGAAAACGATAGACTTTCCTCGACAATCCTAAATCTTATCTTTTATCTATCTTTAAAAAATCACAACGGAAGAATTATATTCACATAACATTCTCAAAAGAAAAATCATGCAAAAACATATTAAAGTTAGAAACGAAGATAAAGACGAACAAAAAAAAAAGAAACAACATAATTTTCTAAACAATCCTATAAATATCATTTTCTCTCTCGTTAGAAATCAACGAAAGAATTAAATTTATCTAACATTATTAAATAATGTAATTAAACATTTGTATTGTCTACCGAATAATAATAATAATTATTGAACTCGTTGAAAAAAAATATATGATACAGTAAAGAAATAAAATAAGATTCTTACAACCACCCGTTTTCTCACTGACCTATTCGAGGGATGAACACGTGGTCCGCAAGGGCAGCATCCGCTGCTTGAACGTTTTCGCCTACGGGCGCACCAATCTTGTCCCATCTTGAATTTCCCAAATACCCTTCATCAAATTTTTCCAGGGCTTTTGCGAGAACGTCAAAGCGAACACTTCCTTCGTTTGTGTTCTTGACAAGAAATTATCGACGATTTCTCCATCGTTCTCGAACGAATTGTTATTTTTCGTGCCATTACGTACGTTCAAACTTTTGACGTTACTTATTACGTACTTTATTCAATCTCCTTTCTCTATTTTTCCCTCTCTCTCTCTCTCTCTCTCTCTCTTTCTATTTCTCTTTCTTCTTTCAATTTTTACCCACTACCATAAAAGACAAAAAATTACGCCATGAATCTCAAATCGAATCGTTTATCCTTTTTTTTTTTTTTTTTTTCAAACTAACTTTTCTTTTCCTTATCTTTCTTTCTTGTTATTTCTCTCCTTCCTTCTCTCTCTCTCTCTTTATATATATCTTCCTTCTTTTGCTATTAGAAATAGAAAGAAATGGGAGGTAAAAGAAACTAGCAAAAGTTCCAGGGACAATTTCACTGTCGAAGAAGCCAGGAAAAAAGTCGTCTTTTCTTAAAAGAAGTGCCAACAATGCAGCCACGATTCACTGTCGAAGCTTCAACGAGCTTCGAACAACAACGACGACAACCGACGAAGATTTCCAAGCTCGAGGACATCCCGAACATAGAGTTGTCCTTCGTAGACGAAAAGATGCTCTCTCTCTCACACTCTCTCACTCTCTCTCTTTCTCTCTCTCTCTCTCTCACTCTCTCTCTCTCTCTCTCTCTCTCACTCTCTCTCTCTCTCTCTCTCTCTCTCTCTCTCTCTCTCTCTCTCTCTCTCTCTCTCTCTCTCACTCTCTCTCTCTCTCTCTCTCTCTCTCTCTTTTATTTTTACTCTTATTCTTAATCTTCTTCTCTATCTATCTCACATCGTCAGCTTTCTCACGAGAATCGATTCTCTTTGCGAATGTTAGGAGGCGTGTCTCGTTTCGACTCCTCGAAAAATAATCTATCTAGTGAAATTCTATCGTACGTAACATCAACCGGGACGATATGGATGCTGTTCGTACATTTTCTCATCGAAATAACGACACTTCCTGTTTGTTCCAACATATCTTAAATATTTCTCCACGATTACAACACGAGACACGCGTTTTCTTCTCACCAGACGTATTATACTTTGACACCATCAACACCATCATCATCATCATCATCACCACAACCACCACCACCACTATCCCCAACAGTCTCGCGAAATGTAACGCACGAGTCTCTGACATGACAGAGCGCACGCGCTTGCACGCGTACGTAACGTATACTCAAGTAATATATATATAACAAATATATTCGTAATGTAATATGGTACACATTGAAATACGAAAGCATATACAAACGTATACTGAGAGAGAAAGAGAGAGAGAGAGAGGAAACAAGCACACACCAAACACACACACACACACACACAAAGAGAAAGAGATCCAACGGCAGATACGATCAACGAAAACGCACGTGACGTAATACCGATTAAAACTATCTCCTGTTATCTTTGATTTCAACAAAACTCATCGTGTTAAAATATTGAAAATAAAGAAAAAAAAAAAAAAAAACAAAAAGAAATCTAATGAATTATTATAAGACGAAGATACACCGTAATTGTTTCGGAAATTGATCGTTATACTTATCTTCGTTTTTCTTCTCATTATTATTGTCATTTATCGTTAAAACAATTCAATCGGAGGATTGCAAAGAAAAAACAATATTTTAACAAACGATACAAAGAAAGACAAATAAGTGACAGGCTAACACAATGAATCGAAATAAATGATAATTCACTTACGCGTTAGATTATTTCTACGCACACTTTTCTCACATTGTTACAACCCATCAAATTACGTAGAAATGATGGGATTTTTGTTAATTGATTCGGTTATTTTGTTGCTTGTACATATTTTTCGGATTACATGATAAGAAAACGACGCGTACGGAAGGAAAGGTCGCGGAAGACTGGAGAGAGAACGAAGAAGAGAGAGAGAGAGAGAGAGAGTAATAGAGAGAATGAGAGAGAAAGAGAGTGACAGAGAAAATAAGAGCAAAGAGAGAGAGAGAGAGAATTCGCAATAGAGTGAGAGAGAACTAGTTTTCTCGTGGCTCCATCGACGCGAGCGCCTCCTTCGTCGACTTCACCGCCGAAAAATTCGACGCCGGAAACGCGCGTAGGGGTGGTTTAACATTTTTAAAAAAAAAATAAAAAAAAATAGCTATAGAGAAGACGAAGGAAGAAGGAATAATATAATAAATATCAAAAGAGAAAGAAAGAGACTGACACAGGAGACAGAGAAAAATATCGATTATGTATTTGTTCACACATTGAGATACTTAAAGGGGTTTGCTAAATAAGTATCATTTCGTTCATCGAATGAGAAAACATTTCAATTGATTTTTACGACCTTGTACTTATCTCGAAATGTAAAACAGAGAACATTTAAAATTATATTTGAAAATTTGTATGTGTAGTATAATTAAATCAATTTTAACGTGCACGCGCGAACTCGATGATTGAACAAATGCGAAAGAATTATTTTTTTCGTATATTGTTTGTTTCGTTGATTATTTCAATCATTTGATCATTTAGAATATAAAAGGGTTAAATAAAAATCCTAAAATGTATTTATAACTCGTAAGAAACGTTCCCAATGAAATATATCAATACATACCAAATGGAGTGTTTATTATCAAGGAATAATATCTTTAACATTTATATTATCATGATATATTATAATACTTGTAAAAATATTAATATACACTTATTTGAACATTTATTGAAATATTTTACGTAAAAATTGTACCATCAAAAATAATCTAATGTACTATTATTATTACGTGTATCATAGTTCACGAAACGATTATTTGAAATATAATTTAGATTGGTTTTGATAACGAAAAAATATGATAAGTGTTGAGAAAATAGTTTTAAGTTACTGAAGATAAGCTTTTACGAGAATGGAAAAGAAAAGGTAGTATTTATTTATCTTACCTATGAAAATTGTAATGAACAGATGTCGTCGCTCTTTCTCTCTCTCTCTCTCTCTCTCTCTCTCTCTCTCTCTCTCTCT
>NW_014569550.1:1564317-1623069 GCF_001313835.1 Polistes canadensis
ATATATATATATATATTGGTCGTTATTGCTTCCATCGGCGTAGTAAAAGCGATCGAAGCTACCAGAGCGTTGTATCTTCGAAGTAAAATCAATAATCGAGAGATCTGGTCCAACGAATCCAAATGAGAACGCTTTGAATTAGGAATCTATGTTCGAGTTTCAAATTTTATCTGCTATATCAAAGATATTTATTTATTGAGAATATCGTATATATATATTATTTGATTTATATGAACAAATTTATAAGAAATATTGTATATTATAATTAGATATCTAGAAAGTTTAACGACGAAATAGATTATTTAGTTTCCTTCAAGATGGAAAAAGATTTTTCTTAGTAAGTGACGTCGAGATGATTCGCGCTAACGTTCACAGATGCAAAACTTCTCTTCTCCCGTTCACTTTTCCATCTTGTTAAGGTCGCATTAAAACTTTTTGCATGACATGCCACTGTTACCTATTACTTTAAATTAAATTACCAATCTTTTTTTTTCCCGCTTTTCATATTTTTTTTTTTTCCATGGCCATATAAATTTAAATGCGATTCCCGAAAGGGGAGCTCTTACAATAGCCCCCTTTAACTTGTTTAACGTTATCCTACTTACAACATTTTTATTATGCATAGATTAATTATAAAAAAAAAAAAAAAAAGTCAAGTGAGTTCTTCCAGATTACTTTTTTTTTCATGAGTCTTTTTTTTATGCACTCTTGCAAAACTGAAACTATACTTTTTTATAAATAATATCAGTGACCGTTGATTTATTATTCTAATGAATTAATTGTAAGAGTAAGAAAGTCAACAAAATAAATAAAATAAAAATAAAACTTTTGGACAATTCATACTTTAATTTTATATTTTTGGTAAATTTGTGTTGTGTGCTTTTTTATTAGTTAACAGTTCTATAAATTTCTGTTTTACCGATCGACAAAACGAGTGTTTTTTGTTCGATATAATGGAACAGTTGTTGGTAACTGGTATTATAAGTCGATAAGGCAGTATTCTTACTGCATTTACCATCGTGGAAATATGCAGATGACTAAAATTTTTCTAGTACTTGAAGCAGCCATGTCTATGATACAATTTTTGAGGGTAAAAATGAAATATATATTCAACAAATAAAACAATCTTTGAATTAAAAGTTAATAACTGTAAAATAAAAATAATTTTACATCGGTACAATAAATAATTGTAATTTTTATTTCAAATTTGATACTTGCTTTTTTAATTATAGTTATGTAATACACACCATCGTAAAAAGAATAAAATTAGCAATACTGTGATTTCCGTTATATTACTATCTTTATTACTTACAATTATATTAATTAAGAAAAAAAATGCAAAATTGTGAGATTTTTTTTACATGTATTTAAATTGAGAAATAAAGCAACAGAAACTACTCGAAACATAAACTATGCTTTTAGCTAATTGTAAAAGATAATTAACGAACGTAGAACTCAGCATTAGTTTCAGGAATATCGTGATGAAAATGAGAAAGTATTATAAAGAGGTCATGAATGTTCTTAAACTATTAACAACAATGATTTTAGAATTATAATTAAAAATGAACACGCGTAAAAAATGCGTAGAATACACTCAATTTTAATTATTTGGCAGTTATTTGAAATTGAAATCATATAAATATTGAAATTTAATATTGAAATACTGAAGTTATTTTTTCATTAATCTTGTATATAAATAATATACAGATACTAAAAGTGTAACTCTGTGAATGCATGAAAATAAATTTATAAACAATTTTATAATTTATGATTTATTATAAAGACTCTGTAGAGAAGTTATGCGGTGCTTTGAATTTAGAAATTTGGCACTGGAAACTAATAGCCTTTGAATAGACTCTTCCTCGTTGCATAAACTTTCTCATACGTAATTGGTAATAAGTTTTCCAATTCAACAAGCACGATCCACATTTTCTGGGTGTATCAATTTGACCCTGTTCTTACTTATTGCCTCGTGATCATGCATCAATTAATATTGCAGCTAATCCGCGCTAGAAATTAATTGCAAAACGTATTCAAATAACCTGAACGAACTTTCTCGAGAGCACAGAGAAAAGAGAGTTATTTACTATTCCCTTCAATGAAACTCTCGCTGATGTGAGATCAAAGAAATGTAGTTTATTATTTTGAACGGTTAAGAAATCACGGTAAACTGTTTGAATAAACAGTAATTTGAGAGTAAATATTTCCTTGAAAGTAGTCCCATGCGAAGAGAAATTCTTGAACTACATAAAATATTTTGTTTTTCTTCAATTAATGTATGACAAATTACAAGAAATCGTTTAAATTTACAATACAAAATAATCATGCATAATGTAGACGTCTACGTAATTGTTCGATTATACAAATTGAACAGAACACGAATATACTTTTAATCATTCTCGTTGAGTACATATACCGTTTCATCAAACATTGGCAAAGTGTGTAGAACGTGAACAAATTACGAAAGTTATTTGAAACACACGTGTATGTTCTGTGAGTCTTAAATCAAAACGATTCTGAATATAAAGACTTATCGTTCATACACATAAACCTACGCCACTGAATAATAAACGTTCATCACAGAGTTCTTTACATCTTCGAAAATATAACAAGAATATTCATTATGTTTTATAACTCTCTTTTCTCTTTTGTTATTCATTACTTAGATACATCTAACAAAACAACGATTCTATGAAGAAATAAAAATGATTAGAGAACATTTTAATTTGTAACATAACTATCTGAAAATGAATTGATTTTCAATCATTAGATATATGAAACAAGCTTAAGAAAATTCGTTCTCATTCCCATCGATAATGGTGAATTCGTGTAGTCGAGTACATGCAATTAGTACACATGGGCGAGAATACATTTGAGTGTTTATGAAGTAAAATAGTTTACAAATTTACATCACATTAACACATTAAATATATGCACTAATATACTATAATTACATATTTAATGAATTTAACTTGAAAGCTTTTCTAACAAATGAAAATAATGTGTATAAAAAAAAGCACCAGTATCTTAAAATCATACATATTGAAATAATTATAAAAACAGGGAGTATACTCGGTTTTTCATGTTTAATAATTGATCATCCGTTGTTTTTAATATTTTTTAAATGCTTTTTAGTATCAGAGTCAGTTTAATATCCATTAACAGTTTCGTTGTCCAATTTTATTCAACCATGTATTTAGCTATTGAGCGACGAACGTGTAAAAATAAGAATAATACACACACACAAAGTAAATTTGTTTAAAAAATATTTATCTATAAAATTTGAATATTAAACAATTTAGATCTGATATATTATTAAATGAAAATTTTCAATTCGAAGTTATCATTAATCAAGAACGTTAAAACAAATGTATATTAATTTAAACAATCTTAAATATATTAATAGAATAAATGAAAGTATTCGATTTACCTTAATTGATTGATAATTAATCGAAAAAAATAAGTATTGTAGTCCAAAAGCACCAAGTATAAATTTGACGCACCGTCCTCTTCAAAATCCAAAGGTAAACTGACTCCATTGTCTTCTGTGAAAGTTCATTTATTCAATGTTGTTTTTATTACTTTCTGAAGGCTGTATATGTATACAACGTAAATGATATTCGTCATAAATAGAATTTGTTTTTCTAAAAGACACATAAACAACAACTAGAATTTTAATTGACTTTCATAGAGAACAACGACTCAGTTTACCGTTGAATTTCAAAGGGGACGGTAGACCATACCTATATTCCGTGTTTTTGGACTACAATACTTATTTTTTTTGATTAATTATCAATCAATTAAGGTAAATTGAATACTTTCATTTATTCTATTAATGTTTAAGATTGTTTAAACTAATATACATTTGTTTTAACGTTCTTGACTAATGATAATTTCGAATTGAAAATTTTCATTTAATAAAATATCAAATGAAAATCAGATCTTAAACACATTATATTAATAGTTTGGTAGTAAAAAATCTAGTTAGTGTAACGATATACGATTTTAAATAACGACATTAACTGTATATTTTTAAAATTTCTTCAAAATTTATGTCAATTTAACATAAAATTTCGAGACAGGTTCTTTTTCTCAACACGCAAACTCGCAATTTTACGTGACACGTAACTCATACAACATGAGCATACAAGAAGTATCATCACCAAAATAGCCATGTTCCTGTCAAATGAAACCGCAAATAGCAAGCTCGATTACGCATAAAGAAGATGAAATATTATACATCCATTTGGAAAGACCATTTGGAATTTTACAAACGTTTTTGCTTTCTCTTTACTTCTCAAATTGTTTAAGGTAGCAATGGACAATTCCACCACATTCTTCTCTTATATTCTTTTTCGAAAAAATTCAAAATATTCTCTTTGTACCTTAAAGTCGCGTCCCTGGAGGCAGAAAATAAAAAGTAAACACGAAAAATGATGGCGTACATAGGGATCGGATGAAAAATAATTTTCTTTTTTTTTCTTTTCAGACTCCAATTTCTCTCACGACAAAATGTGCATAGCAACTGTGCACGTAACATCACAGTATGTCACCTATTAATCATTTTTAGCGGTTTACCTCTTTGCGATTTTGGCCGCTTAACGTTGGTTCGAGAGGTTTTTTGATTTACCGTTTTGGTTATTCAATTTTGATCCTTGTTAATAGCCTTGCAACGTATTATTAATAAATCCTTAAACATGCTGGTGTATAGCATTTGTTAAAGTCCATGTTCCTGGAATGCTTTCCGCTTTGGCATACAACCAAGTAATATAATATTTCGAAAGTAGTGGAAGAAAAGAAGAGAGAGAGAGAGAGAGAAAGAGAGAAAGAAATCGTAGACATTTTTTAGATATCATATTAAACAGAAATGTAAAAAAAGATCTTTAATATAACATCGAATATCAAAGAACATTGTCAAAATAAAGTATTCAAATATTTAATCTTTCGTTTAAATATTATACATCATCAACTATTTTAACTTTAACAATAATCGGAAGATTGCAAATAATTTTGGCCTTTCTCTCTCTCTCTCTCTCTCTCTCTCTCTTTTTCTCTTGTTAACACTTTCGTGTTCCGATTTACTAAATTAACCGCGAACATGACGAACGATCGATCAAACTTCAAGATTGGCTATGAACTACTGTATCATGAAAAAGAGATTTTATATTATCGTATTATGAAGAAAAAACTATAAAAAAAATAAGTAAATATTTATTAAATTCATTCAAATAGAATACGACACGTGTAACAAACAATAATGCTAATATATATAATATTTAAATGATACTGTTTTTGAAATACATAGATCAGATGTTGGCTTAAACGACATACTACACGAAAGCAATAATGTCTTTGGTTATTTTTTAAAATGTATGAACAAAAAAATGATATTTTATCATCCGAAAAAATAAAAAGACAAAATTCACATTTATATAACTTATTGGACGCTCGGATTTTTCACTTGATATTATAAAAATGATATTATTTGAGATAGATATGGACGCGAGTTGAAATAATTTATTAAACGAAAATATAATAACGCCAACAATATATTATAAATTTATTTTATAATAATTCGCGCGCGTGAATTTAAAGTTCACGAATAATAATTAATATTCGTACGATAAAGTTTTTTAATGTGAACAGTTTAATTAGATGTTTTGATAAACTAGATATTATATCTATATATATCTCATATACATATACATATCTCAATAGTAATAATGAGTTTGTCGTAAGTACTAAAGAAGGATGAACAAATTTACAAAGTAAGACGAAACTAATAAGAACTTAAAATCACAAAAAGGTCTTAATTATAATGGGCGAACATCTCGTCATTTCTTTTACGTATATAATAATGTATTTTTAAATAGATACTGGGGAAAAAAATATTCCAAAGGAATTTCACTTAATTCGAAGTACTCATCTATTTGCGATATAATTAAAATAATCCGCATTAATAAACATTAATTACTTTTGAAATCTATCTTATTAGTTTGCATTTCTTTAATCTTGCTATTACAATTTCAAAAATTATTTATTTCAAGTAACTAAGATTTCTAAAACTCATTCCTATAAGGCACAACTAACCATAAAAATTTATTACTCAAAGGATTAAATCACTAAAAGAGATTAAACGTATACGTTTGAGCGTGTGCATGCGGTAGTGTGAATACGTGACGGCGGCGCTTTAACAATGACGTCAGAACAGGTTCGATTCGAAATGCGGCTAACGAAGTAGTTGAAAAAAATGAAGCCGACATTTTCCACTCTCTTCCATATACGCACAGATATATGTACATAATATATTTGCACTATATACACGTACAGAATCATACATAAATAATACATAGGAAAATGTGATTTAGAATAGAACTTATAATATAAATTTATTTCAGAAGAGTTTATTTTGATAAATTAATTTTCATCTTTTCGAATAATTTTCTATACACACACACACACAAAGTAATAGGTACTAGAATATCGTCGTTTTCAACTGCAAAAGACCAATTTAATCATACACATTCAGAATAATTATCGGCCGTTTACCGAGATTTCGAATTCTAATAGAACAAAATCGAAAATCGTAATCTAGGTCAAGGGAAAATGGAGGAGCAGCACTTGCTACGGTTTCCAACCACGCGAACACATATACAATAGAAAACTAAAACGCTAATTGTATGCTAGCTTGGGGGTGTTAAGGATTATACTCTTCTGTATAATTACGAGCATGCGAGAATAGTTGTGGCATCGAGAGAGCTTTTAGGAATTGAAATATATACACGCGAAGGATTTTACGTAAGACTTGTGAAACTATGACAACTTCTTATACTGTCTTACGAAGAAAATGAAAGTAAAAGTAATAAAAATAAGAACTGAATTTCAAATGTATAGAAGGTATACTTTAGATAACGTATAGTTGCTGTATATATATATGTATTATGTGAACATACAAAAACACAGAGAACAAACATACGTTCATCGTAAAAAGTACTCGTTTTAAAAATCATTTCTTCTGTTTTCTTCGTAGCAAAAAAAGAGCTGGAAGAACTCTTACGATGGGAAATATATCTTGGGTAAAGTGAATGAGAGTAAAAGAGATAGAGATAAAAAAAAAGAGAGAAAGAAAGAATTAAATAAATATTCAAGAAGAAAGGAAGCTTTTTCTTGAACGTGTATCTCCTATGTATTTTTTTCATGCTGATCACATTTGATTTTTATTACGAACTATTCGTTGGCTGTTATCAATATTTTGTGCATATATGAATATTAGTTTACTTTTTCTAACATGTGAATATTATTATAGTTAATAAAAAAAAAAGAATTAAAAATTAATATTGTCATCGAATAATTAAAACTACAGTATTGTTCTCCACGAAGATCTTTAAAAGACTAATGACTGCTGCATAAAAAGTCACAAATGTGTATTCCAAAGGAATGACAACAGATCAATGCTTACCGAATATAATATTTACACATTGATAAATATATAATACACGCGATGAATTTAACGAATTTTAAAAAATTTATCGTACTTTTTTTTCTTTTAATTCATATAATATATTAATATATTAAAATTTGTACGAGTTCATATCCAAATTTAGCTTGAAATGAATAAAAATAAATTATCTTACAATTTTAGCCACTTATCTACATATCAATATTTGTCCAAGGTTACAATATTTATCAAATTCGATCATTCACGATTACTAAAAAAGTCTTGAATTTTAAATATTAAAGAATCGCGATTATTTATCTTTGATAAAATAAAATTACATTCCGAACTACGGATTACTTTCGTCGTCGTCGTTTATAGGAAGAATTAAAAAAGGGGGAAAAAATTGAACAAGATTTCATATCGTATAGTGACGGAAAGTCAAAAAAGAACGTTCACAAAAATTTTAATTAATCCAAAGCATATATATATACCCATCTGCCTATATACCTGTATTATCCTTACAAGAGCTGGGAGAAATTGGAAAATTCCAAGTTAATTAGCGTTAATCCTTCCCCTTTTTTAATAAGTCATGAATTCGCAAAAAGAAAGAAAAAAGAAAAATGTCCTTTGATTTTGTAAAAGTCAGCCGAAATTGAATATCTTCTTTGACGAATAAAATGTGCATAACTCACTCTTTCTCTCTTTCTCTCTCTCTCTATATATATATAAGAATATGATATTAAATGTATTAAAAGAAAAATGAAGAAACAGAAATAAGAAAAACAAAATTTGATTTAACTGAAGAGAACAAATAGAGAATCAAACGAAATCCTAAATCTTGAGATTGATTCTTGACAAATTACGTATGATCGAAATCCAATTATATTTCCCAAATGTTTCAATGATTCTCTAAAATTGTTTTTAACGATTATATATTTTAAACAAATATGATCCGATTGTAAAACGAAAACAATATGGTTCGATAAACAATTACGAGAACAAAATTGAATCAATCTCTTATAACGAGATTTTATCGAACGTATGTAACGTATCGAAAAAATTTCGATGAGAAAAATCTAATTAACCTGTTAATCGATTGAAAAAATAAAATAATAGATGAAATTAATCTATACTCGTGAATAATTAATTGTTTTGAACAAATATCTACTGTCAATAAACTGGATAATATGAAAAAAAATTCGGAATATCCAACAATGCCTAAGGTTTAAACTAGATCAAATTAATTCAACAATAGTCAGGCAAATGAGTTCTTCTCTGACAATAGTGTTAGAATAGACCGCCTGAAGCAATTCAGTTATTGTTCTGGTTACATAACTGTCTAGATAATAACCACTACTATACAACTATAAGTGTACCTTTCTCTCTCTCTCGCTCTCTCTCTCTCTCTATATATATATATATATTTTCTTACTATGGAAAATCATAATGTGCTTTCTCTCTTTCTCCCTCACTCATCATAGTAAATACCTAGAACATGATACCATCGTCTATACGAAGTTGATTCTATTATCCGTAATACGCAATCATAATTTATTCTCTTTAAAATGACTACCAATAATGGGTTAGAAACTAAAGCAAGAAGAATATCATATAAAGTAAGATAGCTGATTTATTTCGAAAAAATCCGAAAATATAAGATTCGTTTTCCAATATGAATTCAATTCTCTTATAACAGATTATTATGAAAGTAGTTTTAATGTAATACGCGTTATAAGAACTTTTCTATAACATGGTGTTCTCATGGTAAGGTTTGCATTCGACAGAACTTTTAAATAAACTAGGGTAACTATTATACATCACGTATGTTTTCATTGGAATTTTATTTCATTTAAAGGACGGTTTCCATACAAGATATGGAATAACAGACGTTGTTTTAGGAAATACGAGTACATTATAAAAGCTACTAATAAAGTTCATGCATTTGCCGGGTGATAAAAAATTTAAACAAAAAAATGAAAAAAATGAAAAAGCAATTATATTGAAAAAGGATAAGATTTTCATATATTTAGCGTGCTAAAAAGCAAACATTTCGAAAGAATAATGCAATTTTATAAGAGAAAAAATAAAATAAAGGTGAAAAGTTAAGCCCAACGAACTTACAAATCACTTTGACGAGGACACACGGCCAAAGAAGTAATGACCAGGAGGCTAAAAATCATCGACAATCTACTACTCACTCTAAAAAGACTTCGGAATCGCTTCGGGGCAACACCAACCTAGGCAAGACGATGGCCTTCTTCCGTCTGCTCTTCAATGTTTGCGCGGAGAATTGGAATTCAGTGGTGTGTATCGGTGAATGTGGACTAAGTATCGTAATTTTTCGATCGCTGCCACCCGGACTGGTCAAGGAGAAAACGTTCGATGGCGGTGGAAGGCTTAAATGTTGAGGTAATTTTCTTTCGAGGCCGGTATTCGCGAATAGACCACGACGTACCTCAGCGTTAAGGCTTTCTTCGCGATGAAGATTGTCACTGCTTTTAGATTCGCCCTGAGTGATAATTCTGCGAACGTCTTTGCTAGATGACGTGAGAAAACTCCGATAGTGAGTTTTCGAAGTTGTCAGGTGAGTTTCCGAAGAAGAGGACAAGGATTCTAATGACTTTCTTTCGTCGCTGTAACGATCGTCAGCACTGAGAAAGTTTCGCGATGAACGTAAGCTTTCCATTGATCTTGCTGTTACTTGTCCACTACTACTACCACCACCACCAGTTGTTAAAAGATGTTGTTGCTGTGATGATTGCTGTTGTTGTTGTTGTTTTTGCAATCTAGACAAACTTTTAACTTCGGGCTCGTATTCTTCCTGACTCGAACTCGATTGTGGACTCCGTTTGCTCATAAAAAGACCGAGCCTCGAGCCAGTCGAAAATCTGCTAGTTGTGCTACGTGTAGTATTATCTTCCTCGTTAACGCAAATGGTCGTTGATGAAAAACAATGACTCGTTTTTTGACGACCCATCAAAAGTGACTCTGCTTCCTCAGGAAGATCCACTGAGTGCCTGTCAATTCCGGATATCCTGTTGCCTTTCTCATCGATTACTAATGGCTCGCGACAGTAATCCTCGTCTTTAGGTATATTCTCGACCTCATTCTCGGAAGCGTATTCCATTGTATCGGATTCTTCGGCGGAATCTTGTCTACGAATACTGATCTGACCGCCGAATGTTCTAACTGATGAATAATCAAGCGCGTTAGTCGTCGTAGTTGTCATCCTTGTTTGTTTAGTTGCCGACATAATTTTTTTCTTGATCAATTTGTTAGTCAAAGTCACCGGTATGTCCTCCGTGTCATCCTCCTCCATCTCGATAAGACCTTATTCTCAATTCACAAAAATATATCGAAAATCTTCTATCATTCGGGTTAATGTGAAAATTTTGTTGCTCGGACAATAAGGGCTGGGATTAATTTGTCAAGAGTTGGGAGGGGTTAAAAGATGTCACAGTTCGTCAGAAAATCATTACAATTGTTTTGATTATTCGGTTTGCATTGATTTCTTCGGTTAGAACACCATTCGGATGATTTAGATGATTCTTTTGTATAAAAAATCAATAAGATTTGACCTCTTCTTCGATTATTTCAGTATTTTTAATAGGTACGAATCATTCAGCATTGTTCTTTCCAGTTTTTTGTTAAGTACATCTTGCCAATTTTCGATCGAGACGACGACGACGACGACGACGACGACGACGACGAAGCTGAAAGTCAAGGGTACTTTACCAGACTGTTTCAAAAATACGAACGAATCGAAACACTTGGAATCACAGGAACGCGTATCGGCTTTTGTATAATTACTTCACAAACATATTCACGTTTATACTTAGAATATCATTCAGAAGGATCAACGTCGTTCTTAGGTAAGATTATATAGTAAAAGCATTGAATCAAACGAGAGTAACCCATGGAAACTCATGGTTCTATTTGTTTAATGAATCTTTGATATAAGTGTACGTGCACGCGCACGCGTTCGTCTGTGTGTATTATAAAGAATTAGCTAACGCAAATTGAAAGGGAATTAATCTATACTCATCCCTAGAATGATAGATCTTTAACGATAGATTTAGGAACGCTTATAGGCTTAATATTAAAATTAATAGATCAAACGTACTAAATATTTGAAGTAGCGAAAAAGACATCAATGAAAAATATATCTAATTTATACATAGACACTAAAATAGAAAATATAAAAAAAAAAAAAAAACGTAAAATAAAATTCTTTCGCGTGTTTCTCTCGTTTGTAAGATAAGAAAAGCTTGATATTTCCTAATCACATTTTTTATTTCCTCCTTTAATTATCGCTATCGGACCAATCCCTTGCACGCACCTGAAATAGACTTCTCGTTTCCGGTTTCAAGGCGAAGTCAAATATCTCTCTCGGTATCCTCGAATCATGGTATCGCGTGACTGGCACTAAATCCTTTTTAAAATACTTTACGAACTTACACGGGGCAAACCTCTTTCCCTTCTTCCTATAATAAACCGACTTTAATCGTTCGTGTCTATCAACAACTCAATCTTTTATCATCGAATAATGTTCTACGCATTTCTAAACCCTAAAGCTCCAATTTCTCGGTTCACCTTTAACGTAACACTTACGTAAATTATTATTTATAAATAGAACAAAAAATACATCACAATTCTCTCTCTCTCTCTCAATTATATTTAACAACGAAGGATATTTTTACTAATATTTGTTATTAATTAAATACAACTGTTTTCGACAGTAATCGTATTTATTATAATACTGTTAACCTATCAATTTTATCTACAAATATGAAATTTTAATAGACCAAAGGGTAAATCAAGGGAAACGTATTTATGAATAAACGAACCATAATTAAGTTTAACGTTTCAATGTGATAATCCATGCGATTAATCTATCTATTCATGTACGTTATCTCTTTCGTGTGAGATTCGAATAAATTCGTTATAATGGTTGCGCGTGAAACAATGAATACAATGTGAGAGAGAACGTTCTATGTTTTATGTTCGTTCGCTAGTGCATAATCATACCTTTCTTCTATTTTATTTCTATCAAACAGAGTGAAGATAAAAGAAAAAAATTAATAAATAAAAAAGAAAAAAAGAAGAAGAGTTTTTTAGAATACAAACGAGTTGGCGAGGGAAAAAAGTTACGAAAAAAAACTACTCGTCTATTTCAATGGATAATTGTCCGGATACACTTTGACCATTTATACAAATGTTTTTTGATACGAACAATTATAATGCTCTTCTGAACGCTGTTGAAGTGTCTAACGTAAATAAAATAAAATACTTCTTTTATTTTTGTTCACTTCAATTTTGTCGAGAATATCGAACTTTTCAAATATAACATTAGTGTAATATAAAATGAATGTAACTCGTGTCGCATCGTATCGAATTTGATTTTAAATTTAAAAGAATTTATGATGAGGTATCGTTTTTTCGTTCGTAAATGATGCAGAACGTATGTAAAGAAATATAAATCGATCGAGAAACATTTTGTCAAAATCACCTATTTATTCAAATAACAACTGGCAGACAACTGACGTTTGTTGTTTTTAATAGCAATCTTAAAGATTATGTATTTTCGATTTTATTCTGTTTACGTACTTGAATTATTTTGTAAGCTTGTGAATATTATAATATATACATACTCCCAACCTAAAATAAATCAGTATAGATTCAAAAATACATGAGTAGTGTTCAACAACAAGTATAATATATTACTGCTTAATGCAATTAGAATAATACATAAAACAATTCAGTTCACTAATAAATTTAGCAAGACAAAGTTATTTTTTTCTATTATTTTGCAATTATTTCTATAAAAATATTTATCAAGTAACTAATAGTATACCTTTTTCTAAATGTTTCGAAGAAAACAACCCTGGGCAAATTTAATTTCTATATTTTTCAATTTTTTTTGCAATTCTTTGCAAAAAGAAAAGAAAAAAAAAAGAAAAGAGAATAAATCGAAAAAATCATAACGGAAATGATATTCTTTGTATTCAATGCAAATATGGTTCGATGCAACGATGGGATGTGATTCGAAGCGTTAAACTTGTAAACGATTTAACGAGATATCTTTTATTTTTTTTTAAATAATTCGATTAACTCTTTAAATTCACGCCAATGTGAGCAGAATTTCCTATTAATATCTTTCAAATTAATAGACAGAAAGAAAATTAGTATGATCGAGCACGGTACACGAATCGTTTTCAATTTCTTTCATAACGAGGCACATTTTGTAGAACGCATGAATTAACTCCCGTTGTTGTTCATGTTCGTGTAAAACATTGATAAAGATTAGATCGACCTTCCTAACCTAAATGGAAAAATATAAGGACATCAAACGAAATATTACTAAACATTAATATTACTCTGGCAGATGAGATATAACACATAAGTAGAAAAGTTTCGATTATGACATTTCTTAAATTAACGCGAGGCTTCGATTTCTTTTTCTTGTACGGGAAAATAGGCCAAATAGTTGCCAGGAAAATGTGCCAAATGTTTTCTCTTAGTCGACATTACAAGGTTGACCAAGACCTTTACCGATTTAACAATTTTAAGGTATTGGCAAAGAAATTTCTCTCTGGTGTTAATTTATCTAGTATTTCACTTTGCCAATTTGATATTGTATTTTTGTTCGAACGGAGTCATCCAAGTGATAAACGTACGTAATCGTATTTAAATTCAACCATTCAAATGAAAGATAACTTGTCTATAGAAAAATCAATAAAATGTTCTTAAAAACTATTTGTAACGAAATGTTCGAAAGAGAATCATTGACACTTTATCGAAGATTATTATAAAACAAAAGTATTCAATGATTTTTTCGTATTAATGGGTAAATATCCTAAATACTCAGGGACGTGGTAGCCTAATTTCTTCGATAAAATGACTAAGCAAATAAGTAGTTGTCGTAGATAAGAATGTAGTTAGGTAAATAGAGAGTTTGCGAAGAAAGGGTCGATCGACTCCGAGGTCAACGACGACGAGAACGATTCATCGAGTTCACCTGAGCGGAAGGACACGTGTGATACGATAAAGGCAGTGATACGTAATAGATATTTAAGTATATACATACATATATATATATAAAGTTATGTGCATACATAGATATATGTACGTATAAATGTATATCTAAATATGTTCATACGTTTATACATAGACTTACATATTATTTCAAGTCGGTCAGGATCGTAATATATATGTTACCGTGAAAGATCGAAATTGGAGAATGTCAAGATTCACATAGTGACTGTTAACACATACCAAATGCATCGGTGAAAGACTGAATATTTGGGTTATTCTTATACATTAATATTTCGATCAAGCGACCATGTAAATCTTGACATTCTCAAATTTCAGTCTTTCACGATAATATCATATATATATATATATATATATATAGGTATTTAACGGATATACATACGCCATGTAATATATCAAAATTACGAATAAAGGATCGAAATAGCGTGGTCGTACCTTAACGATAGAAGGATTTTCTCGGCTTCGTTACTACCGGTTTAAATGGATGCCAGATAATTTAATAGCTTCATCGATTCTACCAGAATGCTAGCCGCTTGTTTACTGATTTACTTAGATTGTCAAAGTTCTAGGTCAAGCGATGCCGTTGTTTCACAAACTGGAATCAATTAACCCTTAACAATTACCTTACTTAATGTCGGAACGATATGTCCTTGTATTACGTTGAACTGTTCGCGTTTGTAAGCTTAAACTATACTAAAACTATGGATTCCTAAAATTCCTTACAACTTTAAGTCGTAGTTAATCATTTTCAGAAAGTGATTTAATTGTACAATACTTTATATAATCCTATTACTTCCTATTGTAATATATTTTATATGAAACCGTAGAAAATATGAACTAGTTATTAATTTCACTATAAAATAAAAAATATTGTTTATGTGGTACATTGTGTTAAAATATATGTACGATTGTCATAAGATTTTTTGAATTAAAATGCACTGTTTTACAGATACGTTGTTAGTTACGGCAAATAGTTATCACAGTAATTTAACAAAACGAACGTTTTTACCTCTATCGATATCATCTTGACGTACAATGGACGCGATTTTGTAAACAAAAAAAGAAAAAAAAAATTAATAACAGATTATTATCGCATGAGTAATAATTCACGATATAGAGAAAAGAGAAGGTTAGTTAAGGTTCTTTATTCATCCTTGAAGTTTAAAGAAAGTATGTCATGAGTTGATTTTAAAGTATAAGCAAAGGAAATAAGCAAACAAATGAGAAAAATTGGCAAAAAGAAAGCAACCAAAATTTAACCCATTTCACATTAATTTCACGTATAATATTCTAAATGAACAAATGTGATTTCAATGAAACACAAATGAAATATTCGACGTAACGGGGATAGACGTAGTAAAAATTTTAATGAACGAGAACAAAGTAATTGTTAACGTTGTTATTATTGCTACTATAGTCGCGTATATAAGAAAAAAAAATGGACAATATGAAAAAGAATATCTCGTGTTCTTCTTTTTCCTATTATTTTTTTCTTTTCTTTCTTTTTTTTTATTTTTATTCCTGAAATTTTTCAAGAAACGATTTTTTTTTGTTTTCAACGATTTTTGCGTCTCATGCACAACACGTTTTACTGGAACAACGAGATCCGTATAAATCCGACGAATTATGTGAAGGTCGTGACGTGAAATGAAAAGCATTTGCCGCTTCAGCAATTTACTGAGTTTAATCAGACATACAATGTAATGATCTCTTTCTTCGTATACGAACATATAATATTATCGATGTAATTACAAGCGAAATCATTTCTTTTTTTCCTTCTTTTCTCTTTTTTTCTTTTTGTTCTGTTTTACGTTGTTTCGTAAGAACGATGCTAATTTGCAAAGATTGCATAATTAAACGAGATAACGAGGGTACTATCTGTGGAACGAGTTACAATTCCCCTTCGGGAGATCATTTTCAAAATTCTTCGAGAAGGTTTTTCGTTCGTCATCGATCGTGGGTAAAAAAAGAAAAGAAAAGAAAAGAAAATAAAATAAAAAAGGAAAAATGAAACACACATATAATAGTCATCACGGATGTTGGCAGCTGTCAAACCGAACCTTTCCCCAGATAATCTGGATGAGTATACAATGGAATCGAGCAATCGGCTGGAATTAAAGGGAACGCCCATAGAAAAATACGAAGCCGATAAAAGCTTTCAATTTGGATATTGATCTCTTAACGACAATGATGACGACAATTCCGTAATAAAAATCAAGTTTAATGCTCGAACAGATAAATTTTCGAGTTACGTTTAATTGCAATATAAAATGATATTAAATTTATGTCTTTTTAAGTATATGCGCGCGTGTATATATATATTATGCCGAATTAAATCTATAGTCAACAATAATGCATTCGTGATAATGAGTATGTGTGATAATTTGTTGTTTGTATTCCTTGTTATTAAAATGATAATAAAAACGAACGAAATCGCGTTCAACCAAATGCGTTCGAATGATAATTAACTATAAAATAAGTTTATTGCGAACGAAAGTAATGCGAAACGGATAACTTTACGTATGCAATTTCAATACAGAGAGTTTTATCACAAATACCATTTTCCAAAAAAACAGAATAATATTCTCTCGTGGATAAGAACGCGAAGCACCGTTGTTCCTATACGACTACATACGTTATGCAAGAAAAGAAACCAATATGTTTTTGAAATAATATAGGAAAATAAAATCTGTTTTGACGCATATAGTTAATATATTTCAAATATTTTTGTTATATCGTTATCCTTTTCTTTTCTTTTTTCCTTTTTTTTCTAGGTACGAAGTTATTGTTTAAAGTTAAAATAAATTTATTTATCTACATATTTATATTAAACAAAGAACCATTCATATATATAAATGATCTACAGTACTCTTTAAAAAAAAAATCTTCTGCGTATTTTAAAACAGTATTTTTCAATTAAATACGTTGCGAGAGATTTTTTTGAATTTCGTCGAATTTTAATTTTATTAATAAAATATTACAAAAAAATTTTAACAAATAGATATATTATAAAAGGATTGAGAAACACTGCACTGAAATATGTCTATTAGGTAACACTTACATTAGAGTGCAGTGGTAGTGGATCGATCGAAAAGCATCTTTGAAAATAAAATTAAGCGTCCGTAGTTCGGGAACGGGGCGGGGGGGGGGGAGAAATGAAAGACGTCACGTCCAATTCTGACTGAATACTTTTGAAAGTGGTCTAAGTTAGAATTAAAAAAAAAATGAGTTTATTAGTTATTTCACACCATATTATTTTAAACTAAATTAAATCAATGTAATTTTCACGATAATGTCAAAAATGAATCGTTAAATAATGTTTTGTTATTTCAATATATTATATAGAATTATATAATAATAAATCGCTCCTAGAAATATTATATAGAATATATATAGATACAATATTATATAGAATTATATAATAATAAATCGCTCCTAGAAATATTATATAGAATATATATAGATACAATATTATATAGAATTATATAATAATAAATTGCTCCTAGAAATAGCAATAAAAAAAAAAGCAATTATAACAGGATAAAGTTCTTATAAAAAGAGGAAGAAGAAGAAGAATATATAGAACTCATTTAGTGTTCAAATTTAATCCTTTAAATATCTCGAAACAAGAGATATATGACATACAATTAGACCACCACTTTCATAATTATGGGCACATATGTCGATTATGTGATTATCCCTTACCTATTTATATTTCTCTTTCTTTCTCATGAAAACTATTTGAAGTAGAACATTTTTTCTCATTAAAAAGGAATTGTTTTTTAAAAGCATTACATTTTCTTTGAAATATTCTTTAAACGATTCGATAATGCAATTTCATCCTAATGTTCTCTTAGCCGTTATATTAAAATTTCAATAGTAGGATTATGGCCAGACTAACAGAGTATTCATATCCATGGAACAAACCACAGACACAGATAGAGATTAAATTAGAATAGTATAAGCGTGCGAAACACTTCGGTATTCCTAACCCTATGGGAACTACATTATTTATGAAAATTCGATGCAACGGCATACCAATCTTGAGAAAAAAAAGAGAGAAATGGATGAGGTTTAAAAAAAAAACTGAACATGGTTAACGATCGAAAATATGCGCGAACGAGAGAAGAAAAAATAAAATGATAAAGGATCATTTATTTTAAACGTTTCGCCAAGTCGAATAATATTGTTAACATTTAGAATGAATTTTTGTGCATCATCAAAATAAACACGTTTCGTGTATTTCTTTTATTCGTCGTTTTTTTCTCTTTTTTTTTTTTTTTTTTTTGCAATTTTACAAAAAGAATTATTTGCGCGTTGAATTTCGCGTTCTGTGTGTTATCGAAAAAAAAAAATCGCGGAAAAAGATTCCTTCGTAGTGTAAGAGACAGAAAGAGAAAGAAATAAAGAGAGAGAGAGAGAGAGAGAGAGAGAGAGAGAGAGAAATAATGCTTTTACCGTGCAGCTGAAACAACTTTTTCGCGTAGGTTCAAAGTTTATTTACTTTTTCAAAATCAAGACATTTATTAGATCGTTTTCCCCGCAACGTTTGTCGATCATTTCGAAGTAATTTCATTCTTCTTATAATATTTAAGCGTTTGTTATTTATTTATTATCAATGACGTGTCGAAAGTACAACGAACTGTATTTATCATGACGTAAAACGTCGTAGACAAACGTCGTTGAATGATTTGAACTAAGAAGATATATCGTTCGCTTAAAGAAAGATTGGCCAATTTCCAAACCTGATGTCTCGCAAGAAGTCGATAACAAACACGACTTTTATCGATTCATTGAAACCTATGTAGCTTGTTACGTAGGAAGAAAATTTCAAAGAAAGTTCCTCGAGTTAGACCGTTATAAAAAATATATATTAGGATATCACGATTAGTTATTAATTTCGTATCGAAAAAGTTGAATACATCATTAGGATACCATACAAATATGAGAGTTTAAAAATATATGTAAATATACGTACACATATATGTACAATTATAATATATCGTATATTTTATTATACATAAATATGTATAAATTTTCTTCTTTCACAAGTTAAAATCTATTTTAGAAATATCTACTTAAAAATCGTAATAAAAAATAAAGATATATAAAAATGTTCTAATTTAAAGTAATAGATTTAAGACGAGAATCAATGAAATATCATGCAAATTACATATAATCTAGGAATAAAATAAGATAAGAGAAATATTGTATGGATGGAATTTTTAACGAGATATAATATTACGCTAAATAAATTACTATTAATGTGCACATTTTTGTATGCAAAGAATGCATATGAGTGGGCATACGTTATCGTCTGAATCATTTTATAACAAGGAAGAAAAGAAGGAAGGAAGGAAGACAAAAAGGTCAGGATATACCCTAAGGACACATTGCTGTTTTCCTCTTTCCTCTCTTCAAGCACTCAAAGAATACTAAAACAAGGAAAGTAATCTATTCCCGAGGAACGGACTGTTCAACCAAACGAGTTACGTTTACGGAACGAACAAGAGAGAAGACAAAAAAACTGTACTCTCAACGAAACATTACGAGTGTTATATCAAACTTTTTCTCATGTTTTCTTCTTTTTATTTCTTTTGTTGTCTTTTTGGGGGCTGGGTTCATCATCTTTTTATCTATTTCGTGTTTATTTCTTTCGTTCTTTTTGTAAATTTATTGTTTGATGGCAAATATTTTTTTCTTTTTTATAATTCATGTCAATTCAATTATATCGCGAAATGATTAGATATATAAATACAAATCAATATACATAGTTGTATATGTATGTGAATTTATTCGCGTTTTTGTTCACCATGTCTATCTTTTTGAACACAAAGTTTGCGTCGTTTGCGATCGATTGGATCCGACGATACATCAAAAGCTTTATATATCATGAATATACCGACGCCATAGGCGACACCAAAGCTAGCTGACTGCTTCTCCTTTGTCTTTTTGACTTGGGGTAAAAAGATATATAGTACAAAGGTTATTTGTTCGTTGTTCATTAGTATTGTCCTGTTCCCTTTATTATCTCACGGCGCACAAGATTTCACTGAAAAGGGTTTAACGTATTGATTGAATACGGAAGTAAATCTTGGGAAACAATGAAAAAGAAACAATTAAAATTAAACTTTTGTATATTTTTCTTTTTCGTCGATGCAACTTGAAAATATTTGATATCGCGAAAATATGGAAATGAACAAAATTAAAACAACTAACGAACTTTATTTTTTCTTGTCCTCGTTAAGAAAATACTCGAGTATGATTATTCTTTGTATAACGTTGAGAAAATCAATTTGATACTGTTACCAATATTGATTATCTCATTAAATGAAAAAAGATTTCGAAGCTTTTCATGTGTAAAAGGTATGATTTAATTGTGAACTCCGATTGGCGAATACTAATTATAAGTTTCAAATCTTTGTCCTCTGTAAAAAAATTGGAAGAATCACAATTACATTCATTCTTGCTGGAAGTGTAATTCAATGAACAAAAGAAAATAAAAAAAAGAAGAATTGTCGGAACGTAAATTTTTCTGATTGTGAACGTAAATAATTATATAAATGTCTACTGATGTTTTCACGTTGAAAAAAAAAAAAAAGAATCTTTCAGGCGGGATTTCCATGACCTCATTTTACAACATTTCTTTTGCAGTTAGATACTGCATAAAACATTCAATGTTGAAAATGTATTCGTAGAATACAATTGTTATGCAGAAATCATAAATAATAATTTTCGATCCAAATCATAACAATAAAAATAATAATAATAATAATAATAATAATAATAATAATAATAATTCTGATATTCCCTCACATTGATATCTGTCCATATTGAATTACGTACTCAAAACCATTTAATTTTCATAGAAAATCGTATATTTTAAAAGCCATTGGAATAATATATTCACGTGGACATTGGGATATGTTACAATATTTCTGAGAACATGTGAATAGAATTGGCCCTGAGACGTACCCTGGTTATTATGCTATTGCAATTATTTTTATTATAATCTTTTTCTAAAGTATATCTTATAAACTCTTACTACATTATTATATTATTACAAGTCTAGAATACGTCGAGCATATATAATAAATGTTTTTAATTTATTCCTAATAATTAAGTAAATTATATTTTACTTAAGGTATGTTTAAAAAAAAAAATATACAAGGGCAAATAATTTGTATTATAAAATAATTATTTATTAAGACGATTTTTAATGTACATTACCGATATCACATGAAAAATTATTTCAAAATAATAATTCCATCATAAAAAGTATGTGATAAATTTCGATCCTCGGTTGAATTTTATTTTTTTCTTATCCCACCATAACTGTATCTAGTAAAACATTTTTACAATCATTTTTATCAATGACATTGTTGCATTTTCCGTTTCGCGCTTTAAATTGTTTGTGCGCAAGTCTTGTCCGATCGATATTTCCTTGTTTCTCTCCTTCCCCTTCTTCACCACCCTTATTCAAATAACGCGATCCCTTGAAAAACCTTTCACTTTTCGTGTCGGTTGAAAATTTTCGGTAATCTTTCAAATGAAATTTCGTTTCAAAAAATGATCGTTAGAAGGAATACATAATATATAATAAATATGTGACAAAAAGTCGTGAGTAATCAATTAACTATCGCATTCGTAATGTTTGTTCACAATTATAAATAGAGAATAGAAAGACGATTTGGAAAAGCGAGCGGAAACACAGCAGATGGAATGACACGGTTCACCGGTTGGCCATCCTTGTTACTTGGCACTTTGCCAGGATCATATCGATCCTAAATCAAGAGAAGTAGAATTGTGGCTCACAGGGGTCTATTTCTCCTTCACTCTATCTCTCTCTCTCTCTCTCTCTCTCCCTCTCTTCTTACCCATCTGTGAAGAGGCCGGAATTTGAAATTCATGCTCTGCCGGAGTCTCACGGAAGTTCGTTCGTTCGTAGTGGCTGTGGTTCTTGTCGTGTGTGATATCACTATTTACCTTATTCCTAGGATATTGCATGGGGGGGGGGGGGAAAAGGTCAGGTCACGTTCATGTCGATATGACTAAATTTTAAGATTCTTCGTTTCCTTTTTTTTTTTTTTTTTTTAAAAATATGTCCTATATTTTAAATATATTATTCATATTTTATATTTAGTATCCGGAGGAATATTTTTCAATGGATTTTTAGATATATGGATTTTCTATAAAAAAAATTATATGGTTCAGAGTACCATCCATTCGCTTTAGAAAAATTTACAGAGAATTTCATCTATCGTGGAAAAACAAAATGTTATTGAAACAATTTTTTAAATAAAAAAATAAAATTGTAATCCTTCGAAAGCGTTCATTATCAATGTTTTCGTATGCAGTAACTGTTCAACCATCAAACCTTTTGAATTTTAATACGCTCATCTCTACTTTTGCCATAACGATGGAAGAAGATTTCGAATAGTAAAATATATAATTTTTCTTTTTTACGTTTTACAAGATATTATAAAATGATGTATTAACTTAAAACGTCAAATTCTCAGTATGATTAATTCTCCTACCTGAATTTAATTTAAAATTAATTTAATGATAATTATAGCAACGTGCCTATGTAAACGGAAATAGCATCATTCACCGTAGAAATACACATATACGTCGAATCGAAGAAGGCAAGTGTTATCGAGCCCTCGTTACGATGGTGAAAACGATGACACGAAACCGAAAATAGTTTTGCTATGTTACTTTTGAATAATCGTACGTTTGTATGTATAGTATGTGTGTGTGTATATATACGTGGGTACATTTATGAGTGTATAACCACGCAAATAAACTCATGGAAACGTCTAAGCATAGCTAACATAAGCTTAACGAACGAAACTCTTGTCGTTAAAATTGAACAAACATACTTAAACTGTCCTGCGGTAATTACTGCAAAATATATTAATATGATTGTTATGAAGCATGTAAATAAGTACGTGAAAATAATATCATTAATGGTATCTTTAAAAAATCCATTTAATACACGCAAGTTCTTCAACGTAATACAAGAAATTTGACAAAGGATATTTGTAATAGTTAATCAATAATAATAATAAGTATTAAGCAAAAAAAAAAAAAGAGATATTGCATTTCAATCAATTTGTCGTATATATTATATATTTGCATAAATGAATTTACAAATAATCAATTGCAGTTTTGAATTGTATAGTACGAAATTGAATGCTATTATATAAACATGCGGTTGGTATCATAGTTGAAAAACTTTTCGAAATAAGTACACATTTGTTTTGCATGCTGTGATAGAGTTTATAATATGCAATTCTATTTTTATAAAAATTCTACATTTATATGTATGTGTGTGTGTGTGTGTTATAAGTACAAATATGTATTCTCTATCTTGTATAATATATTTTCTTGATTCCATAGAGAGGGAGATAGAGAAATTTTACTATATTGTTGTTTATTATTTATTATTATTTTTTACTTTATAACATTTATAATTTTTTTATTTGTCTATTTATTTATTTTTTCCTCCTAAAATTCTTTATTATTTTTAATTATTTCAATGCGACGTAAAAACTAATCTTGCACGTGAATATTATTCTATGGAAGATATAAAAAAATAAGATATAAAGAAAAAGAAAGCTTTAATGAAAAAGTCTTTTTCACTCACTCTATTTCTCCATCTTTATCTTTCTTTCTTTCTTTCTTTCTATTCTTTTTTCTTTCTCCTTTCTTTTCTTTAAAAATAAGCATCTCGAAAAGTTCTTTGCCATACGAGATGAGATTATTCCATGGGGGATAGAGAGAAGCCTTGCATTTTACGTAACAATGAACTCCTCTTTTATCTTAGAAAGCAGAACTTTAAGCCTCGGGCACTTTTTGTCTTTTACTACTTTTGCATTTAAATTTTTTACAATATATCTAATCGGAGACAAGTAAATATAAGTTATCGGATTTCTATCGGTTATACAAAAAGTATCGCAAAGTGTTTATCCCATTAGATAGGATTTATTTTTGAATATTTATTAAAACTTTATACATTAATTAAATGCTGCAATGAAGCACGAGATTGTTTCTTTTTTTTTATTCATCGTACACATTTACATATATATTTAAATTAAAGAAAATAATTTTCTAAATTACCTTTATATATGATTATTTTCTTTAATTACTTTGGTTGAGTAAAATTATGATCGTTTAAGAAATACGTCACGAAAAGAATAATCAAGAAAATTCGATATGTAACAACAATTGTGTTAGGAAAGTTTATACTTTTAACGATAACTAATAAGTCTTTTTTTTAAATCTTTATTTTAAATAAATATATACTTATTTAATTGAAATGTACTTTTAATTCATTATCGTGAATATTTCAATGCACAATGTTTCAATGCAATCTAACGAAAGTTATATATTTGGTTAATGTATCGTTTCGTGCTTCAACTCCTTCCATCCTATTAATAATTTATGTTCTCATTTTGTTGGATAACATTAACTGAACCAAAACGAAGCATTAACTCGAAAAGTCTATGGTCTACCGTAAAACGATATAATAATTAATGAAATCACTAATTATTAACGTTCGATCTTCAATAAACAGATATTTTTGTTAGTTACTTGTTATTATTTCGGTGAAATAGAATTTAGTCCGAATTAATGTGGTTAACTGTCAAACCAAATTATTTGTATGCCTTTCAAAAGATATGACTTCCCTGGAGAAACTAAAATAACAACTACAACTGTATAATATAATCCCGTCACGTCGGATTACTATGAACGGAAAATGATTACACGTATGTACGTTCGAATGTGTAATTAATTAATTTCCATGGCAATTCTAAACGGAATAAATAAAATATGATTGATTAGTAAGATTACTATCAACAGATAATGATAATATGAAAAATCGAACGTCGTAGAATTTCATTTCATTTCCGTGAAAATTCATACAAAATTACACGATCAATCTTGAAATGAAAACGTCTATCTGTGTTACGTTAATCATCTCTTTTGCTTGCTTCTCACGAGTTAGTTTACTTTTCTCACGACGATAGAAAACTTTCCCCATGAAAAAAAAAAAAAAAAAATAGGAAAAAATAAAAGAACTTTCGTTCCAATGTAGTAACACTCGATTACAAGCGAAGATATCGTTTGAGTTAAATGGAAAAGAAGTGAGAAAGAAAACAGGGTAAGGAAAAGAGAGAGATACATATAACGTTACATATATGTTAAGCTATAACTTGTTTGATCGTGTTAGTGGTGAGAAAAAAAAAAGTAAAAAAACAAAAAAAAAACCGTTTAAAAAAAGACTATCTAAGCACAAAATAGCACACGGTTATCGATCCACGCAACGAATACACACACGTTTACAATACATACTAGCCACGTACGCATAATAATAACACGCGATGACGTTAGCACGATGTTTTGTTCTTGATTTTTACTCTTTTTCCAACCCCCAACATTACTATCTCACATGTACGATCAATTTATATTGCTTCTGTTGGTAATTTAACAAATCGACATTACAAACTTTTCATTTAGAATTTGATACGATACGTGTTATAGTAGTATTGCTTTTATCAACATTTTTCAAGAATATTTTAACTAACATAAGAGATGATCTCTGAAGGTAAAAAAGAAGAGTTGATTATTATATCTATCTCTTCCTCTCTTTCTTCCTTTCTGTTTTCTTTCGAGCTATCTTAATCCCTATATGCATAGGTATAATAAAAATTCTCTATTCAGTATATTCCGTAACCTAATAATCTAACGAAGACAAGAAGAATTATATTTTTCTTTATTATACACAAGTCTTTCCTATAAAGCTAAAAAATAAAACCTCGTATTTGATCCCTTTTAGTACCATGAATCCTTTTCCTAGACTTTGTTTTATCTTCGTGATGAATTATTAACAATAAGTTGGATTCTGGGAAAAGAAATAATATAGAAATAGCATGAAAGATAAAGCAATATATTAATTATGTTATAATCTTTCCTTTTAAAAAACAATTTACATTAATTTCAAGCACGCGTAATTTTAAATTCCATGGACTTGTAAAAGAAACTGCGACCCTTTCTTTTTTCTTTCCCTCCCCCAATCTAATGAAATTTTATTATTATACATTTCATTGTTAATACTTTCCATTATATCGCATTGATATTCATTGTCAATTCTTTTCGTTTATTTTTCTCATTTTCACCTTAAATCAGTGTACAAACCAATGTTTTTTTCTCTTCTTCTTTCTTTTCTTCTTCTTTCTCATTCTTTTATTCTCTAAAGCAGGGCTTCTTAAACTATGGGTCGCGACCCCAAACGGGGTCGCGAGAGATTTTAATTGTCAAATATTTATATATACCATTTTATAACATCACTAGAGTTGGCGAAATACAGTGGACTTGCAGCGTCTAGGCACGTGCATTTGTTGAAGGTTTTGAGCTATCTCCACCGACAGCAGTAATATTTGTATGGGGTCGTCAAGAAACTCGCAATCATAAATGGGGTCGTCAAGAAACTCGCAATCATAAATGGGGTCGTCAAGAAACTCGCAATCATAAATGGGGTCGTGAATGACAAAAGTTTAAGAAGCCCTGCTCTAAAGGAATAACACTTCGTTTTCTTATCGATTTGTCGATAGAAAACTGGTAGTACTGTGTCGATGTTTCTTCGAAAAGCTCGTTAACACGTTGAGCGCCACGTCAGCCATCGGTGGCTGACACTGGACTTTCCGTTCAGGCCGCGTCAACCATCGATGGCTGACAGCGTGTAACATGAGAACTCTGAAAAAAAAAAAGCGGCGTGCGTGGCCTGAACGGGATTGCTTTAGAAAAACGCGTGGCGCTCAACTTGTTAAAGAAACATTAACTCTTTGAAACGCGTTGTATAACGATACAAAAACAAAAACCAAAAAAAAAAAAGAAACATAACACGGTTGTAACACGGTTGTTTTAATTTGCATTAAAAAATGAGTAAAATATTTTTAACTATCAAAGAAAAATATATAATATGTCTCTCGTGAAAAATGGAGAATATTTTCTCGATGTTATTTTCGTTCCTCGTGTAAAAAGGTAATAGTTAAAATGAGAGATAAGAAGATCGATATCACGAAATCACTTCGCACAATATTTGCATATATTTCTTCTTTGCATCGAGCACGTGTCGTAAACGAATGTTTTCAATTTACATTGGAACTGTTAGTTCGAGGATTAGGAATTCTATTGGTGAATAATTTAACCATGTTTTATTATCACACGTGTACTCATATATACACACATGCATACACAAGAATATATATATACGTATATAAATGTGACATACACTAAAATACACGAATACGTGTCTCTATGTATAATAGGAATTGAAGAAGTAACCACAGATTTGGTCAAATAGACGACGTGAATGATATTTGTAGAGACCATAGTAGACTCGTGTCATTAGCGTTAAGAGTAGAACGTAACTACGTTGTGAAAGATTAAATAGATTGAACCAAGATAAATGTGAACATTTTTTTCATAATCGTAAGGGTCGAAGACATGGAAAAGAAAAAAATCAATAAACGTTTATCACCTAAGAACATTATTTTTCTTTTTAGCGTCTACACACATTATAAATATTATTCCCTTAAAAATAAAAATACAAATTGGAGATATTACAGTTTAACTGATAACGGAGATATTTCCATATATATATATATGTATGCAATATATTATGTAAAAAGGGTTACCAAATTTTTTTTGATACTGCAAAAAAGAACAAACCTTTGGATAAAACATATAAGGGCATATTCATAAAATGATTGTCAGTGTTATTAAATACAATTTTTACGTTTTCCATTATACACTATTATTATTATTCTTCTTACTTTATGCAATTTTTATTCCCTATTCTCAGGGACTGTTCTCTCATATAAAAGTTTTATGTTCGAATAAAGTGAAAGGGTAGAAGTCGAAGTAGAAATAAATAAAAGAGATATCAAGCGAATTGTATTTCCATTCGCTTATTTTGTAATTTTGTTACATTACGATTGAATATATTGAAAGAACAATGACTCTCTCCATTTTAAATTTTATTATCAACGAAAGAACAAAAAAGAAAAAGAAGAGAGAGAGATAGACACAATAGCGTATGCTAACATAAAAGAATCTATTCCTACCCACGTTTAAAAAGTATCACTCGTTTCCTCTATCGTTAGAATCATGATGAATATGAACATTTTTTTCTCATTATTCTTAGTGATAAGCAAATTATTTTTGTTCGATATGAACGGATAATAAGATCAGTTTTTTTCTATTTACTTCATATGATTTGCATAAAAATGTAAACATTTATTTGAATTATAATAACCTGAATACTATAAAATCTAATTTTAATATAAACGAGTACACAAAATTATAATATTTCTCTTCGAGAAAATATAATAACTTAATTATAAAATATAATTATAATAAACGATTTTACTAAAGTCACACACACATATTTCTCTATCTACGATTCTAGATGATTTAAAAACAAAAAATCTATATATCATAAAAAAAGATAAAATATTTTTCCTAATTAAAATAATTCACTATTATTTTAACACGCCTGAACACGTATCTATATATTTATATTGGTTAACCTCATTTTTGTTTCTTGACGATATAAAAAGATAGAAAAAGAAAAAGAAAGTAAGAAAGAAAAACATTGTTCCCCAGGCATGCGCATGATACGAATATCCGACTAGATAAATTAGTAAAAAAAAAAAAAAAAAAAAGAAAGGGAGAGAAAGAGAGGGTAAGAGAGAAAATGAAATAAAATGAGGGAATGAAAAATAAGGGGAGGAAAATACAAGAGACTAAAAGACGGCAAACTACTTTCCGTTTATTTGACAAACGAGACACTATCAGAAAGCTCAAGTACCTTTAATAATATATATATATATATATATATATATATATATGTATTTACTTACAAGAGTCGTTATACGTCTGCCGATTATACGGACAGATTATAACAGTATGAAATACTTCCTTGTTGCACGGAATTAAACGCTCGTCCAAATGAGGACAGATCTTTTGTTATTATTCGTAGAAACTCTCTAGAGCATCGTCGTCATCGATCGTCCTTCTATCGTCGTTTTTTAACCGTGTGAAAATTTACACCAGGTGTTCTTTACATTTTTTCTCTTTTTACTTTCTTTCAACAATAACCTGATTACTACGTTTTTTGACGACACCTACAAACATATATTGCAACAATTTCTCAAAATAAATAAATGTTTCAAATTATTATTCGTCGTTTTTGATAGTAACATTTATAATAAATACCGAACAAAAATTTTACAATTATTATAATTATAACGCGATTCTCGTACGTATTAATGTTGATTTCAATTCTTTAGAATTGTATATATTGTATCGATTAATTTATTTTTGTATTCTGTATCGAGAGAGAGAATCGTATATCAAACTGTATCGTAAATTAATCCCATATTGGTCCTAGCAGATAATATTCGGTTCTATATCGATTGAAATTCTGTAAATCGAACATAAAAGTTATATAATATAATTAATAGGAAACTGATAATTTCATATAATTATAATTGTTTCAAAAACTTAAACCAATATCATATTTATTTCCAACCCCTATCTACTAAGTTATCGGGTTTTTCTTTTTATTATAAAAATCTTGTTATTTAATTATTCTAATAAATGTACATTTTTTAATAATAAGCAAATAAATTCTTGTCTTTATCTATTTGTCTGTTTTCTATTTAAAATTATTTATATTTATTCATAATTTGGCTTCATGATTATTATTCATGATTGTTATTCATGATTATCGTTTTATAAACACTTTTAATAACATGGACGAATAGCATTTAATTTTGCAAAACCTTATTTGAAAAGTTTGTTTTTGTTACATTTCGAATATTAAAAAGTATATCTAAGTACTTCCTAACGAAAGCAAAGTTTAATCTTGAAAGTACTACGATAAATTTTGTTCTATCTCTATCAAAATTTAGGAAAAATATTATACGAGTACGTGAACTTTATAAAATTGTTTTGACAAGCAATGTGTATTTTATCTTTTCCAAAAAAAAAAAAAAAATAATAAAAAGAAAAACGAAAAAGAGAAATATTTTTCGACAAACGCATTCTACAAAATCGATCATTTTTATTAGTATTCAATCGAATTTTATCCGTTTAAACGAGAAAACAAAAAATATTTGTATTTGTGTTCGCCTTTTTTTCATTTCAAATATGTATAAAAACATATAAATTGAATATAAATGACATGCTCGTCTTCACATATATGTGTACGTATATTTGATCTTCCCGTTTACTATAATATATCGAATTTCGTCAATGTCTATCTTGGTACATCGAGGACAACCACATGTTTCATGGTTGGACATTAGAATGCAATTTTGCCTTGCACTAATATACAATACGATACTACCAATTATAATCCATATAAAAATAATTTTACAATAATAATTACTTGTTAGTGTTTCATTTATTTTGAAGGAATTTTCTAACACAATTTTGTAGAATTAAAAAATAAATGAAATTCCAATAAATTGTATTAAATGCAATTAGAAAATGCAAGTATAAAATTTGTTGTTATCATTAAATTAGAAAAAAAGCATTTATTTCTATAATAAATCGATAAATTTTGATAAGTTATAACTATCAAATTCTCGAATTTAACAACAATTTGTAATAATAACGATTAAAGTCGATTCAAAATCACGAGGAAAAGATACGATTCAAACGAAGAAGATGATAATTCCTTCGGTGTTGATTTCCTATCGAATTTTCTATTTTCATGAGATATCCACGATAAATTACTCTTATTTTAACGTTGGAAATTTATTTACGTAAACGTATCTTATGATCCCATTTAATTCGATTATCGTTAAACGACAAAGTATTGAAAACATTAAAGTTATTTTAATTGAATGATTATTATCACGATTCGCATAAAATGGATATTTTAACGTGAAATTGTTTACATTAAAAGTATAAGTTCGTTAAAAGCTGATAAACATATATGTAACTAATTTTAACAAAAGTTCCATGACCTCGTTAAAATCTAAATGAAATAGCATAAAATATGGATTATGGAGTAAAAGTGATATTTCATTGAAGTAATATCTCTTTGTTAGTCGAATTTTCAGAATTGCGTGTAAGTAATTATTTAATTAGCTATTCGATGAAACATCGATTGATATTAAAATTGGTCAATCAATTGATTGACAATTTAAAATGACTAAATCATATTCGTACTTGTATGCAATTATACGGATTATAACATCACATTATGATAATATCATTCACCGTGCGATTTCGCAAACTTGTAATTAAATTATAATTTACGCGCCATGGATGATGCACTTAGCACTGAAGGTAATTAACGTACCAATTAGCAATTAATTAAATCAAATACATAGTTGTGTTGTAGAATCACGATGATAAAAGGCAGCGATCTCCTGACGATAACTATGGATTGATCTGCGGTTTACCCCTGACTATAGTTCATGGAAATCTTTGAAATCGCTAAAACTACTATTGTAAATTGGAATTGTTCAATATACAACAATGTACAAGCACTAGTACAAGTATCTTTGATGTAATTTATGCTTCATTAATCAAACCCTGATAAATCATTGGTAATTTGAATAAATTTACGGTCGACCTGAAAACAAAGATTCAACATAATACTCCGTGAAACTAATTGAATAGTATAAATAACGTTTTTAAATTATTCGTACGAATATTAACATTATTAAACAATAATATTGATTTTCAAAGAACGATGCTAAGTAAATAATTTTTATTTGTTTTATAATTTCGGTTAAACTCTTCGGATCTGTCCGATTGTTATGGATGCCTACAAATTTGTCATTCTTCGTAGAAAAAAATCAATCATTTGGCGATGCAACTACATGCAGCTGTATGCAACCGCATGCAGCTGCATTATCCCTTGACCTTCCGACTAAACCGCGTCACCTGCAAGCTCGTCACCGTTATTCTCTTGGGTTAAAGTGTTAACCGAGTAATTTACCATACAATGCATACGTTCATAGAACATTGAACACGTCAATAATTATTAGATGCGTAGTTTCATACATCAATCGATCATTTGTAAAACATAGATCATTTTATGATATCATTTTGATATATGTCTTACGATACAATAATTTATTAAAGGAAAATCTATAAATCATATAACTTTCTTATAAATCCGCACATACATATACACATCCAGGAAAATTTCTATTATCCTTAGAAAAGATTTCAAGATTCTTTTATCTTTTAAACTTACTCTTGCATTTATTTTAATAAGCTCTCTTTACCGAGAGAAAACGGTCATAATAATAATCATAATATTTTCGCAGATATGTTATATATATATATATATTTGAATATATGCAGATTTCAAATAAAATTATAAAAATATAATATACTCTGGGGAAACTCGACGTTAAGAGAATCATTGACATTTGATAATATGAGTTGAATTTTTAAAAGAAACACAAATTAATACGAAAAGAGATACGAATACGTATTTCGATTTGATTTTAAATCACTGCAGGACAGGAGAATGCTAAATACATTTGTAAAGTGTTTATACGTGTTTGTATATACGTCTCGAAATAATTAGTTAGACATACAAGTGACCAAGGACTATTTCTCTCCTCCCTCTCCAATTTGATATATCCAATAATCAAGATACATGCCAATTCTCAAATAGTATATTCAAGGAACTCTCTCAGCGCAAGAAGCTAAATTAGCTTTCATCATCTCCAGCATCTTTCAAGGAATTCCTCCAATTAAATAATTATACGATAAACCCGATAAAAGAGAGTAAGTTCTTATCTTTTAAAAATTAATTGAAATTTGTTAAAAGTGTTGTATGTAAAAATAACATATTAACAAAATCGTCGAATTAAATATTTATCTATACCTTTTTATTTTAAAATTATAAACCGTCAAACCTGTCAAACGTTCAAGGAAGTAAATATCGATGTCTTGAAACGATAGATCGACGTGGAAAAATCGCTTTGACCTACTTATATGTCAAAGATTTTATGACGTGGGCGTTTGTAGGTACCGCCATTCGTCAAGTATGAAAAGTGCGCCCGAGATCTGTTCATATCTTTTGAAAGGAACCCGACCGACATTTCCCGTTGCGCACGCCTACTTCATAAAAACGAGTATATTTATTGTCTTGTCCAATGTGGTCAAAGGGTATGAGACAGTGACTGAGTGATCGATATTTATGTTTAATTTTTTTCTCTCTTGAAATATCTTTAAGCTTATACAATGGGATTGTTGAACGAATGTAATAAAATTTTTAAAGTAAATTAAAAAAATATTCAATGGTCCAAAGTAACGTGTTTCATAATAAATGGACTGATAATTAATGACAATGTATTAAAATCAAAATAGATTATTAAAAAATTAATTTTATGATTTATATTGTAAAGTATATTGTAAAATAAATTGTTACAATTTTGCGACTTCCCGTCCATTATTATAATTATCGGCAGGAAGATTATAAAAAATTGATAAAATTACATTGTCATATTTTTGTCGTATGACAATGTTGACTCTAATTGTTAAGCAAAATTAATTTTAATTATAAAAAAAGAAGTAATCAATTGTTCCAGAAGTTATTCTTAAATATAAATTTGTAACAGTTAAATAATTTTACAATTAATATCTTTAAAGAAGCGTATTATATATCGGAATATAGAAAATGAGAAAAGTTTGAAAGAAAATTTTTCTTAAATCAACGAACTCGTTTCTACGGGTTGTTTGCATTTAAGTATTTATAAATATATGCGTGTTTATACGAAGTGAGAGAATGAAAAAGTATCTAATGAGAAAGTAACGTTCGTGAATATATCGTTTATCGTAAATACATTTTATTTCATTTTTTCTTTTCTCCTTTTTCTTCTTAATATTTCTTGAAAAATACACGAAAAATATGATACGTCCTCATTGTTATACGTAATCCTTTCGAAGATATAAGGATTGTATTTCTTTCATGAAAGAAAAAAGTAACATTTGATTTTTATATATTTCTGACATCAAATAAGATCGACAGTTTCTCGATTGAGGTAAAATTTCTTCTCTTGGTTCGAAAACTTTAAACGATTCGATCGAAAAGAATCAAAATCTTTTCGAGTCAAAGGAAGCTATCATTTTCCTGGTATGAGGAGTATCGCAGAGAAGAAAAAAAATTAAGAAAAGAAAAAAAAGAAAAACGAAAAAGAATAAAGAGAAAAATTCGTTTTTTATTATTTTATTTTATTCTTCTTCCTCTTTTCTTTTTTTATTTTTTTTTTTTATATTGACAATGATCCATCAAAGCGTATTATAATATTTGCACAATTGCCGTGCGCTTTTGCCGTTATAAAATAAAAATACCTAAAGGCTTGAACATGAGCCAGAGACTTCACGAGCTCATTATCATATCAAAGAAATTACGTGAACGTTATATTTTCTTTTTTTTTTTTTTTACTTTATCTTTCCGCGAAATTAAATTAACCGAAAAAGAAGGAAAAGAAAAAAAGGAGGAAGGGGCTGGGGTGCGGAGGGGAGGAAAGATAAAAATAGAAATTCTTAAAGCTAAATAGAGCTATCGACCTTCCAATTCTAAGATAAAATAATTATTACATCGATCTATGGGAAAACACGATACGTTAGGTAAAAGTTTCGCATAAAATAATTAAAGAAAACTAATTAGAATGAAATTGGATTCGTACATTTGTACATTGAAACATAAGTAAGTAATTAAGTGAATAAGCAAGTAAGTAAGTAAGTAAGTAAGTATGTATCCTCCATATATACGTATATGTGTAAGTGTGTACATATATAAATATAATTACATACAAGTATAGAGTAATGGCTTAGCTTTTCAGGAAGATTTCTTTTGCTTATTCCGACTTACAGTAGTGCATACCTATATACACACACCCATCGACCTAGTTTTGAAAAATTAATTTGCAGAAACGTTTCGCACGGGATTTCGTAAGGAACCATTGTATTATCTTTTAATAATAAATTTAACAAGACACAATGTACATATATAAATATATTAAAACCGTAACGTAGTGACTCCAAGCGTTTCGATTAAAACGAAGTCGATTAACATTAACACAAAATTCATCGTGTTTACCTGCGTCTTTACTATTTCATAGGGTTTTTTTTTTTGTTTTTTTTCATTTTATTATATTATATATTATATAATAATATTTCGAAGTATCGTTTTCGATAACAAGAATGACAACGACGACGACGACGACAACAAAGACAACAACAGCTACGATTATGACTACGATTACGACGTAGTAGAGCGAAAACGATCAAGGTAGATAAGTTAATTACTGTATCGCGTGTGTTAACCGTTTCCGACGTAATCGGGTGTAAAACTTGATGTAACTTTTTTTAAAAAAAAAAAAAAAAGAAAAAAAAAAATAAGAAATATGATCGTTTCTCTCTTCGGCAACTCGACTAATAACCGCTTGCTTATCTTTATTAATAGAATTCATGATATAAATGAAAATGATCGATATTAAAGGAACAAGATTTTCCACAAAATGAAAAAGAAAAAATATGTAAGCACCACACTTTCTTTACTCGGAAAAAAAATTTCTTCTTCTTCTTCTTCTTTCATTCTCTTTTAAAAATTAAAAAACAAAAGACGCAGATAACACTCTGACACAAATAATATAAATCATCGACAGATTACAATAAAAAAATTCTCTTACCTATTGGAAAAGTTAAGAACAAATATGTTTCCTCGAGTTCATGAGACGATAATTGATGGATGACTTGTAATAACTGGGGGGGTGGAGGGAGGAGGTTATAAAAAAAAAAAAAAAACTTCACTCATTCAATTTCACAATATCGAACTTGCACTTAAAAAAAAAAAAATCACTTCTCGATGGTTTTTCAAACTCGATTTCGTTTTAACGAGGGAAAAAAGTACTTTAAATATTTTGTGTAATTCCATATATATATATATATGTGTGTGTGTGTGTATGCGCGCGCGTGTAAATGTGTGTGTAAGAGAGAAAAAGAGGAAATATCTATACGGACGACGACCGATCCGCACGAGGTCGCACGTACTGTCGAACTGAGAGAGGAGAATAGCAAAGAGAGTGCCGGTTGCGGGTTTCAAGCTCCTGCCCTCCCGTCAACCAGGTCTACGCTCGTCTACTGCGGTCGAGTATACTCTCTCTCTCTCTCTCTCCCACTCCTTTTTAAGCCACCTATATTGTATGAGTATATATATATATGTATGTGTATATATATATTACAATACATACATTCTAGTTTATAAGTACCAAGTGTGTTATATGTAAATATATACCTACATACGACCTACGTAAATTTATGAAATATGTACGTTAATGTGTATTGCACCCAGGGTGAAACAGACAGAGAAAGAAGAAGGGAGGGAGGGAGAGAGAGAGAGAGAGAGAGGAGTCAATCTCGAAATAGAAGTCTCATACCGCGAAAAGTAAAAAAAAAAAGATGCAAAAGGAATTCAGCAAAGGCATTGACCAGAAGTAGCAATATAATCAATGTTGTAATTATTAAATAATTTACTTATGCAACTATGGGTGTTAATTAATTTAATGCGTGTAGATAATGACTTACAGAATCAGAAATATTAATCTTGTATTATTCCCCATTGAATTAGTTATGTGGATAATAATATGATATTTGATATTATTTTAATTGTTTTCGTAAATCTCTTTCCAAGTGAATTTAGCAAAGGCATTGACCAGAAGTAGCAATATAATCAATGTTGTAATTATTAATTAATTTACTTATACAAATATGGGTGTTAATTTAATGCATGAGATGATGACTTACAGAATTAAAAATATTAATCTTGTATTATTCGCCATTGAATTAGTTTTATGTAGATAATAATATGATATTTGCTATTATTCTAATTGTTTTCGTAAATCTCTTTCCAAGTGAATTTTAAATGATAACGCATATTATATTTTATAATCCTTTGATCGTTCAGTAAACGTTTTATGAAGGACAAATTCTGTTTTCTTATTCTATTTGTCGATGTGAATTTTAAATGTGGAATATTTTATAATTATTTAGCAAAAACCGTTCTATCGGCAAATATTTTATAATTACTTTCAATGACTCAACGGAAAACAAAAAGAGGTAACGTTTTTTATAAAATTATACACTACTTCCTTCTATAAATGATAGATCCGTTCTTCGAAGTGAATTTTAAATGTAGAATATTTTACAATTATTTCTAACAAACGTACCGTTCCTAACGTAAAAACTTCGTAATGTCTTTCAGAGGAATTTAATAAATAACGACAGGGCCGGACTTAAGAGTTTGGAGGCCCTTTTAATTATTTGAAATATTAAATGAAATAAAATATGTGTGTATTACATCTAATAATTTATAACTTAACTAAAAGTTTGTATTGAGTAATATATATTACGAAAAATTTATATAATTTCCAAATGATTTCGCATCTAATCACATCAAATTGAATATACAAATAAAATTACGAAAATTTTATAAGAAAACAGCATACACTATGGTAACCAATGACTATAAGGTACTTTGTATATACGTATCTTTATTTTCTTACTTATAAACTATGAAAAGAAGTGGCGCATGTGGTTGCCTATAATTTTTATCATATAAACATAACGTTTTATAAAATATTCTACAATCATCCAATAAAACTATTAACACATAAACATTTAATTAACATAATATTCTATAATTCATGTTTAAACATATTATAAATTTCATTCGTTTATTTATGATAGTTTGCGTTCAATATTTTATTCAGTTTACCATAAAGTATTGTTTATAAATATATCATTCACCAAATTCAAAAGGATTTTAATTCTACCCTTAGAGAACTTAATGATACCACACATCTACTATTATTTTTATCCAATGATTCTCTGTTTTTTAATCGAGGTAATAATTAGAGTTCGATAAGCTTGAACGATCAACGATACACGAATATGCAGATGGCTTCTAACATAAGTATACTTTTAAATCGATAGAAAAGAGTTAAATAGACCATCGTTGGTATCGTAGTTGACATCGTTGCTTCTGATCTCTTTAGGTCGAGGACGTGTGATAGGGATAAAGGGAAGAGATGTGCGCCATGTTGAACGTATATATATATATATATACCATTGGCCGATGTTTCCAACGAAATATTATAAGTTGATTAAACGATATATCGTAGAGGAGGAAATGAAGGAGGAAATCAAACGTAAGGAGAAAGTTACTTCTTCTTCTTCGTCGTACTTATCAATAGTTTCGTGAACACTTCCGACTGAATACTGGAACGAAAGTTCAAAGATCATGTAAACAAAATAAAGAGGACTATTTGATAAGGGTTGAATTAGTTCAAGATTCCTTTTAATGAACATATAAAATCGATTTATCGATACGATTTAACATTACTTACTACTTGTACTATTTTTTGGTATATATATATCTAAACCTCATTTTTTAGACCGAGTAATATTAGTAAATAATAGACAAACAAAATTGTTAATATTACCATTGGCATCTATCAATTTCTTTGTTTTAATGCTTACTTTATATTATCATCTCTCACACAGAACAAAATAACAAAAGTTACGAAGTATGTCATTCTTACATATTCATAATATATCAAACTCTATGTCGTCTATTATTATTCATACACGTGATCTGGTAATGACACTTGATGAAAATTGACTCCAACACGGAACACATTTTCTATGAGATTGATTACCTAATACCTTTTATCGTGAAATAATTCATTCGTACTCCAGACAGACAAAAACAATCTCTTACGTCACAGTTTGCAGTAGTTTATAACTTACCGACATTATCATGCGATTCGAACTGCCAAGAAGATGAAAATGTACGGAAAACGAAAAGGAGAGAGAGAGAGAGAGACATGTAAGTATGTTCTCTCTCAAATTAAAGCTCTCTAACTTGATTGAACAGTTAAGCATATTAGTTCGAGTATGAATTTCTAACAACTAATTAAGTAACTTTCAAGTTGAAGTATGAATTAACTTGATTCGAATGAAACCATTAACACAAAACCATGACAGTGTCGAGAAGCATGACTTTAAGAATTATACGAGAGAAACATTTACGCGAGAATTTTTTAACAAAGTATGAAAAGAAAGGTAGTAATGGTTGTATTTAACGACGTTCTTTGACTACACCGTTGTTGCTTTAACTCGTATTAAATCTTGAAAACGTGGGAAAAACTTCATAATGTAATGAATCTGGAAAAGGCAAAAATAACTATACACAAAGTATACTGTTTAGTAACGTATAGAAAAGTAATATCATGGTAACTCTACGAGAGTTCACGTAATTTAGAAAATAATTATTATAATTTTAGTAATAATGATATTTTATAATAGATAATATGAATCTACTTTTCATATATATATATATATATATTATGTATTTTATACAAATTTAAATCTATAATTATTATAACATGTAAGTCTCGCATCAGTATGATGTGTGTATGAGTAGATATGCTAGATAAAACAGAACGTTTAATGCTTGAATGTGTGCGTCGAACAATCTACCTGATACCTTTAACTTTTGTTTAGATAGATATCGCAAATACGAATGTGTATGCGTATGCATGTATTAATAAATTTGAGAAGAGTGTATGAAGAAAAACATTCTACCTGTCCTCAAGTTCTAAATTATTTTCAATCCACTTACAAATATACAATTTATAAATAAATAACGAAAAAAAGTAAATTAAAAAGAGAAAGAAAAAATATCAAATTTCATAAATTAATTACGATAAAACTGTTATATTAAGATTCATTAGAATTAATTTAAATAATTGATACGATTATCTACAGTCACGAATAAACGTATGTTGCAAAATACTATTAAACTCTATTTCATGATATGTCTACCAGTTGACTGATGTTCGTATCTATGATAGTCCAGTGTTGGATCTGACAGTGCACCTGACAATGCAACGATTCAAGTGCATACGTGTGCGAAACTGAGAGAGGTGAGAGGATTTAATTTGGTTGTCGCACGTCTATTGTATTTGACTTCTAGCTAAAACAAGACTACGCTATTGGAATGCAACAGCCAAAGGATACAACGCAACACGAAATTACTCTTCATCGTGAGTACCTGTACTCACGTGCATGTTTCTAAGTTTACCTTTTAGTAAAAGGTAAACTTTCGAGCATGCAGGACTACGATGATTAAATTCATTACTTAAAGGTTCAAATGTCAAACTAAAAGTTTCAAAACAGAAATTTTTTTTTTGCAGACAAATTTAAAAAAATTTTTAATTAGAAAAAAATGCGTATCTAAATATGAGAATTTTGAACACGTGCTTTTTTAACAATTTAAAAATTATATTTTTAATATGAATATTTTATTTATTAAATTTGTCTGCTATCTGTTTAATTCACACATCTCTCTAATTTTCTATACTTTTTATATTAACATTGAATACTCAGTTTTTATTCGAATTTTTTAAATTTAATTATTTGTTATTTTGTTTTGTTACATCAAATAAATATAACTTCTTACGTGCGTATATAATTACATACACTCGTGTTTTTTCTTTGTCTACACTTTAATGCATCAATTTAAAAAATAAAAGGAAAGAAAAAAGAACGCATTTCGATCTAAACCTTACGGTTCTATCGTCGTATTCATCTTGAAATTTTATCAGGAAGAAGAAATATCTCTTTGAACGTGCTCGTCGACTTTCGTAGTCTTAAGCTCACAAAATCCCTGTTTTCGTGAAAATCCTAGAGTTTAAAGTAGGCTCAAACTTTTCTCCTCGATCTTAGCCCTCACTTTATCAGGAGAGAGTTTGATATACTCGTAAAAAAACTAGGTCCGTCCTAGTCCTGTCCATCCGTTACATATATATAAAAAAAAAAAAGGAAGAAAAATAAATTAAAGTAAAAATCGTAACACAAAAAAGGTCGAATCTCAAATCTTTTAGAAAATTTGTCTCTAAATATAATATAATCCCCATTGATTTATTTATTAGTATGACTTATAGTTTTTTTTTTCTCGAGAAAGACGAAAATAGATTTTAAAAGAAATAGTTAGTTTGGTAGTCATCGGTTCGTGAAAATAACATTCTTTAAGAAAAAAAATGGAATTAGTTTCGTGCCGGTTGCCACATCAAGTCTCGAAAGATTTATACGATTCAGAAATTTCACGTGTTTTCGATTATACGATAGGACAGAGAATGTAATTGTAGACAATGTTTGCTTCGCGTTCCAGTACTTATATATATATATATACATACATACGATATAACAACTATGTATGACCCATAACGCTTACTCTCAAAGAGAAACAACGATTATTTCAGTGAGACGTGTAACTACAAGAAAACACGTTAATTTCATGGAAAAGCTGAAAGCCCTCTCGATGTTTCTATTAGCTTGATATATCTGATTTATATCTATCCTTCGTTTTCATCGATCTATGCTATGCACTTTGAAAACATATCTAACGTAAATAGGAAAGTTTTACTTTTGTAAAATTCTCAGGACTATTTTTCTTTTTACGTAGCCAATAACCATAAAATTCTTAAAAGAAGTAAACGCTAAACACGTGAAAATTACTAAAGGAAAATAAAATGCTAAATTTATGACTATTTGGGCAGTAATAGAAGGGTACCTAACAATAGGTTACATAGAAGCAGATAAAAACCTCGATACTCGTATTGGCAATTTTCCCAAAGCGAAACTTTTCTTTGTTCTTCGGTAGAAGAACAATAAACGAAGTATAATTAAAGTACTTGAGTATCTACGATTTTAAGTTTTTCTGCATGAAAATGGTAAATACCTTTAATATTGCGAGGAGTTAGAAAATTTTGAATATTTCAAGAAGTAAACGGAGAATGAGAAAGAGAGAAAGAGAGATGTCAGGTTACTAAATGCGAACGAGTTGGAAATTCCAAGGAACAAAATTATCTCGTTGAAACACTCTAGAAAATTTTGGCTGAAATCGCACGTGCTTGAAATAAGTATGACAGTTATGCGGCGACACGAGAATAAAAGGGTTCATGGTTAAAAAGAATTTTTGAAATATTTCTTTACCTTACGTTTCATATGGAGAATACAAATTAATCAAAAAGGTCGACACGTAATCAAAAATGTTTCTTTTCTTTTGGACGTAAGAACGAAGTAGTTCGTTTTCTTGCCATTTTTCACTAGAGAAATGTCAATCTTCGGTAAAAATATAAACATTTTCTCCGTGATCTTTTCGCAGGCGAAAACCTTTCGTAAATTCTCAGAGCAACTTGAAAATTCGTAACGAAATATTGTGCTAGCTCGAAGCTAAAATGCATCGAATTTCTAAATTCGTGTTCGTTATATAAAATTATTTTCAACGAATCCATTCGATCAATAAGTAAATTCCCTATGGTGATTCGCATTGAAATAACATCATTGAATACATTTTATTTTATACCATCCGTCCCCTCTCTTTTAACCTTCCCTTTTTGTCACTTTATTTATACATACATCTTTTTTCAATTTTTTTTTTCAAAAATACACAAATATAAACAAGAATATTTTCCCACGTTACGATTAAGCATTTTGTTTTACTACGTTATATTATTGTGATTTTCGAATTTATGAAAAATTTATCTTACACATTCGAGAGCATAGAATTTGTTTCAAATAATAAAAGCAATGTTGACTTTTATTACCAGAGCACTGGCACAAAGATACGTAGAAAGTCGAACGACTTTCGATCTCGAGCCATCAATTTTATTCAGAAATACGATTTTGTCAACTCGAAACATTGTGAGAAAAGGGAAAATATTCGTCGTTGGATTCCAGTAAAATTTCATTCGCTAGATACGCGACATAGTATTTTGCAAAGACAATCTGGTTACCAGAAAGTAAATCGGTTGAGTTTGTTGAACGAGTCAATCGAATTGCGAATAAAAATTCAAATCATTCAAATTATATATATTTGATAGATAAAATAAATACAAGGATTCATTTTCCCATGTTTAAAATACGATTGATTTAAATTAAAACAAAGCCACAATTAATAATGCTTCATTTAATCTTTATTTGTATATTAAAACATAGTCACATTTTTACTATTATAATTTTTATATCGTTCAAAATAAAAGATTTAAATATGCTTTTATTAAAATTATTTATTTTTTTATTTATTACTACTCTTTTAAATCTATATTTTATGTTTTTCTTTTTAATATTATAAATACACTTTCGAATAATTATACATGCGGTTTAAGCTTTCGAATTATACATTGAAATAATCTAAAAAAATCATTAAAAACGATATGTTACAAACCGTATTAACGTTTTGCTTTTTAGATTACACATCGAAAGTAATTAATTACATGTCGTATGCATTTCAACATATGAATATATATATATATATATATTTTATATGAATTTTCGATTTTGCTTTAACGGGAGAAAACTTGAATAATATTGAAAATAAAGTTATCTACGAATAAATTATTTATCAAACGTCAAGAGGTCTCTTTCATGTAGTCAGTCGGTGTAACGTAGAATTGAATAAAATAATATACGATTCGAAGTGTATGGTTCTCTGAGGTCAGAGAGTATCTTTCAAATAAATTTCACTTTGACGAAAAAGCGAGAGAGAAAAGAATTAATTTATTATTGAACAAGAGAGAGACGTTTATTTATCCACGAAAAGTTTACAAGTCAAGAAGATTTATGTTGCCTTAGATTTATGAAAGATGGCAGTACGATGCAAGTGAGATTGCAGTCGATAAAGAAGGAAACTTATTGTGCAGTACAAACATCGAATAAAATGATCTCGGAAGGTAAATATGATTCCTTCCCGTTAAAAATGTGCCCACTCTACAAACGTAATCGCGGGAATATATTTTTCAAATATTATAATATAATATCGTCAAAGAGAATCATTATGAAAGGGAAAGGGAACACGTATACAAATATAACGTTAGATAAATAAAATGTATAAAAAAAAAAGAAAAACAAAAACGTGGGGGCATTAAAAAAAAAAAAGAAACAAAGAAGGAACACGCTTGCTTGCACAAAAGTGCAATTTAAAAATTTATCTTTCGTTATTACGTCGAAATGGCATTACGTGAACGACCTCCAGTCGAAAAATGTTACCTTAAATAATATTTTCTTTTTCCTCGTGTGTTATCTCGTGTGACATATTAAAGTAGAATGATGCATCCATTGTACCGAGGTTACAGCATAGCATTTTCCACTTACCGTACTTCGTGCCCGACTACGACGGTCCACCCTCGACGACGTCTCTTATCTTTACGCCGCAACGTTTCCATAACACTGAGCCTTTCCATGATTACTTCTTTATTACAATATACGATGGACTCGATGCTAGGACGTTTTAAATTGTCATTTTTTACTTTACTACTTTCTCACTGTCTTCCTTTTCCTCGATTGCGTCGTACATATTTCAAATCGTACGATCGAATTTTACATTAACGATGAATTTAAATTAATTTTCTTTTCAAACATAATATATTTTTAAGGAAACGAAAAATTCAAAATAAAAACGAAATATATTTTACGATTTTTTTATCGTATACTATATAATTATTTTTACGAATATTTATAATTATAATAATTATCCATTTCAAGCTGCCGGTCTTATTTTATATACGTAATGTCGCACATTTTTTCTTTCAATTCGTCAAACTTATTTAATTAATTAATGTATGTACGATTATAAACGACACTTCCATTTTTTTCCATGTTTAACATTTCGCCCGTCATTTAAACTTCGACTGTCATAGTAAAAGCCTTTGTTCGTTTGTCGTATTTTGACGAAAATAAATTTGCGATTCTAAAGACTATGACTTTTTCTTTTACATTTTAATCAAAAGTATAATAAACGTTGAACAATTGTTGGTGGAGTAATTAATAGAAACGATTATTGTCAAAATTTCGATTAAAGTATTTCTAAACGTAATAATAATTGTAAGAAAATCGAACTAACGAAAAATAATAATTTAAATTGTGATTGAATAGTAATTAGTGAGAGTTTAATTAAAGAGAAAGATACGAATGAGAGAAATAAAACGAATAAAGAGATAAGCATCTGAACATCGCGACGAACCGCACAGGACTGAATGTCGTATTGTATTTATAGAGCGACTTCAGATTATTTTGAACGCCGTCGCTTTTCTCACGTATACGTCGTTTCTTTCCCTGTTAACACACACATACACAACACTAAACTACTACACGCACATACAGAAAACTACCATTTTTTTACTCCTTCTTTTTCTCTCTCTCTCTCTCTCTCTCAATCACCCCCACCTAGAAAAATTTTACTACACCCACCCCCCCATTCATCTTCTTTCGACTATTACAGTTTATTGATGGAGACTCATTTTCTTGAAAAAATTCATTTGCCTGATAAAAGTGAGCTACGATCTCGTACCGTTGAACTATTGAATCATTAAAAAGTAATGAAAGATAAAAGATGAATAAATAATTTTAACGTTAGATAATATTCATTTTTCTTTTAAGGAGATAAAGGATATCTCTCTTACGAACGGTGTTATGAATTGTTATTTTTTTCTCTCTCTCTCTTTTCGTACACAAGATTAATTATTTCTGTCTTATTTTATATTTCTTCCTTGTTAATTTACAACCCCCTACCCCTTTTTCAAACAAACGCGATATGGTTTGAGTACAGAAATTTGTGTAAATTATTTGTATTTTTCAAAACACACTGTCGATTAATTATTTTGATTTATCTGAAAGGTTTTGTTGTTGTTTTTTTTTTTCTATTACGAATTTGAACGATTAAATGAATAGAAATTAATCTAAAATTAAGAATCGTTTGATCATCGAACGCGATAGATTTAGAAGAGGAAAATAAAAATTAGACATCACTGTCGCGGAGCACCTTCGAAAGAATGTTTTTTATATACGTCTACTTTGGCAACCCTCACCAAAGTTACATTTTATTAGTCACACTAACGTCAGAGCAGTGAATCTTTCTCCCACATCTCTACGACCAATCACGGAGACTGAAAAAGTTAGGCGCCAATATTCTATATAATCATTTGACATAATAATATTTTTAACAAATATTCTTTTAAGAATCCTCGAAAAACAACAAGTAATATCTTTTTTTTCCTTATTTCGGTTCGTTCCGAATTTTTCGCAAAAACCATCAATAAATATATTTACTAAAAACGATTTATTGTTAAATTTATTATTCTACAATTACACGCATTAGTTTCTCTAATCATTTATTATATTATATTTTATTTATATTTTAATTGAATTTATGGACTTTTTGTTTTCTAATTCTTTTTTAAAAAAAAAAAAAGAAAAAAAGAAAGTAAAATAATAATAAAAAAAAGTGAGAATTATTATATACCCAAAAGATTAATCCCTTACAATTTATTAATACAATTTCGAAGTAAAATGCTATACACGCGAAGTTGTTAAAAGTAAACGTAGAAAAATATTTATTATCACGGAGGGAGAGGGAAAATGACTAAAGTTTTTCTGCGATAAATAAAAACGAGCTTATTCATTTTGGCTAGACTATTTCGTGATAAAGAAAACTATTACGTGTAGACATTAAGTTTTGGTCCCTCTTTTTTCTTAACTTGAATTTTACGTTTCGAAATATTCACCGTTATTTTCTATAGTCTTTTATCACTTATTGGGTAAATTATAAATTTCCGTAAAATAACGGTGATTTGCCGGCATTGAAATCTTTTATACATTTTCGGATTTCTTCAACTGATTTGAAACACTCCCCTAACGGTTAGTGTTGTAACATCTTAAAAAGATAGTAGTCTACTGGGACCAGGTCCGGAAAGTAAACCACATAAGGATAAAACTTCCTTAACAATGGTATCCTGTGTGCTTAAAACAACGTATGGAGGAGTGTTGTCATATTGCAAAATAACGTGTCTTGTTCCGTGATCGATAAACGACTGTTTTCCTTCCAGTTCATTGTATAAAGTGATTAACTATTATTGGTAGTAGTCTGTAGTTATTGTTTGACCAGGTGAAACGAGCTCGTAATGGATAATGTCTCGGGAATCAAAGAAAACAACATTTTTGTCGAATGAACATTTAGAAATTTTCATTTTTAAATCATTGGTACAATTTTTTGCACGTTCTATAAATTAAAGTGTCTCTTTCTATTGTCACATAAATCACGTCAGTAATTTCAACGGCTGACTTTTTTTTTTTATTTGAAATACAAAAAGGCACATTAAGTGACGCAAATAATTCTTTTAACACGTCATGATATTTACGATAAATAATACATTTTATAATCTGAAAGTTAGATCTTCTAGTTAGATTAACTTTTAAATGACATTAAGGGCGGTAAAAAAATTCTAATGAGAGAATGAGAATAACGATCATTTAAGAAAAGAAAAAAAAAAAGGACACCGAATTAATTTTCTGTGTACCTATTAGATTTATATTGCAATAAGAAAAATATCATTTAAAATAATCCATATAATAATATCGTTGCTTGAAATCTAACCATACTTTTGTACAAATACATGCATAAATCATAAGTACGAATGTTTTTTAATTAAAGAAAATGAACTTTTTCTTTTCTTATAGATTCAAATTATTCTCGTAACTCTTTTACTCTCGTGGTTTTAATAATAGAAAAAAAAGGAATAAAAAAAAAATAAATAAAAATAAAAAGAAAATAATACATTTTTTAGCGAGCACGTGCCGATTGTCGCGAGAATTCGGCGTGTTTACAAAATATTTGCCAGTCAACTCGACAAATATAGATTAATCTGATATTCGAAATGCATGCCAAGGTTCCTCCTTCAAGTACAACGTCGTCTAGATTTTTATTAATACTCATAAATTTCATTTATACGATAGAAAAATTAATCGTCGTAACTAAAACTAAAAAAATAAAAGAAAAAAATACAAGAGAAAGAAAAAAAGAAAAAAGAAACAAATGATGAACGTGAACTTTCAACGACATTTCTAACGTTCATTATTCAAACACGAAAGTAATTTGCACTTGGAAAAAATATTGAACAACTTACGCGTGTAAATATACGGGATTCGTTCAATGGGTTAGTCTCAGGCAATTGAACTTTTTCAAAAGTTTTCCCATTAAAGGACGAACGGGTATCTTTCAAAAAAAAAGTTTATATAATATCGTAGATATTATCGTAATTCCTTTATTCGTACGCGTTTAAAACTCAAAGTGACTATGGAGATGCATCCAGAGTTTTATGATGTTAAGAAAAAAAAAAAAAAAAAAATAAGAAAATAAAAAAATAAAAGAAAAAAATTAACTAACACCGATAATCATTTGCGCGTATAACGAAGATATTGTTTTTTTCCACCTTTTTATTTTCTGCTTCATGTTTTTCTATTTTTTTTTTTTCTTTTTTTTTCATAACCATCCTCTCATGGATTACCTAGAAATAGATATTTACATGGAACGTAAGGTCGATCGATTATTTATTAGAGTCTCGAACGTTTAAGTTCGAGATAGATTTTGGATCATCGTCTATCCTCGAACATATATAAAATCGTGGGAGTTTGAGTGGCCAATTATAATATCCGTATTTTGGGAATCAAAATATCCTTCGTAGTAACGACGATGATGGTGGTGGTGGTGGTGGTGGTGGTGGTGGTGTTTGGTGGTTGGTGGTGGCCAACTAAGGGGGGGAGAAGGATGAAACGGCGGCAATGTCGTGTGCCACTAAATTTTTCTAACGCTCGAATATGAAATTGGCAAGGTTTACCGTGTATTAACCGCGTGATGCAAGACAACGCAATGATTCATAAATCATAAGATCCTAACACAGTCGGTCGTATTAAAATTTCTACAATTATGAAAATTCCCGTTTCGAAAATAAGAATTTGTTGTTATACGATAAAACGAATATTTCGAATAAATGAAATTAATTGATCATTCGTTCGAACGAATATAACGTGGATGAAAATTGTATGTTTCTAAGTTTTTCGTGAGAGATCGATTCGTTAATAAAATTATCATCAAATCTTGTTGATATCTTCGAACCATCACCCACCTGTCGGTTCATTAATAATGTTCAAGATAGAGATACGATGATAGAAATCGTACGAAATCTTGTAAATCTTTAACTGGTATTTAGGACGTAGCCTTGTCAGAAAAGACCAAAGACAGTTATTATATGGACAAACTTATTGTTTTGCTTTTACAAGAAAGACAAATGGTACTTTTAAAAGAAAAAGATGAAAAGAGAGAAATCGTTTTGACCCGATTTCTTTTCGATGGGAATAAACTCGGCAAAAATTCTGCGCGTGACTAAAGTTTTATTATATAAAACGTGAACAACGATTATGTTTTTTTTGATTGTGAACATTTTTGTTCTAATGTAGAATATATTCAATCAAGAGAAGTTTGTCTCAATTTTGTAAAACTTGCACCGCGAATTCTACATTTTCAACAAATGACGAACTTTGTTGAAATGTCAGGAATCAACGGTTGAAAAAAGAAATTCCATTTCATACCGCAAGTCGATAAAGAAGTTCCCTGCAACTACTATTACTACTACTACTACTACTATTACGCCATCTCTTTTAAAGTATAGGTAATTGTCCGACACCATACCGTGAAACAATTGTATTGATCGTAATGGAACTTAAAAGAAGAAATCTGTCAAAAGGAAAATATATTGTTTTAGATACAATATATTTAATACAAAATAATATTATTTAATTTGAAATTTTTTTCTATAAAATATTTTGATTTGCAAAAGAACAAACAAAATATTAACAAATAAATTAATTAAATGAAAAAATTTCATATTTATCGATATTATAATATTATCAGCGAACAAGGAAAGAAATTTGAGATTTAAATAAGAGACGATTGATAAATCAAATTTCGTATTATTTGCGCAGCATTAAAAAATTATCGACAATAAAATATTTTAATACTAAAAGAGCAAGAAGAAAAAAAAAAATGTAGGAAGAGAGAGAGAGAGAAAGATAGAGCCGTTAACCCTAACAGCGTCACACAAAGTTAATTTCGTCGAGTGGTGGTGAAAAGGATGGGTATTGCTAAATTTGGAATCTCGATGATAAATTATCGTCAACAAGATGAATCGAAAATACATTGCGAAAATTTCAGCTCTTTGAATTCAAAGATACATTTTCAAATATAGCTCTGTTTCTATTACGATTCTGTTTCAGGAGTAACCAAGATCGCAATAAAAGCTCGTTTCCGAATACAATAAATAACCAGATAAGAGAACTTTGTATGTTGAAATATATATCTCATCTTTTTGAATTCGTTAAAAGTAATTGAAGAAATTTTTTTATAAAAAGGAAAAGACAGGAAAGGAAAGGGTTGCGTTTAAAAAGATGGTGGGGGGGGGTGTGTATGAAACGAGAAAGAGTAAACAAAGATAAGAGGGTCCTACAATGGTTTAATGGTATACGTGAAAGTGGTTTTTATTAATGATTCTAATGATTAAAGAGGAAGGGTTAGTACAATAATAATATTAATAATAATAATAATAATATGATTATAATGATATTAATATTAAGTTTGATAGTGATATTATTAGTGGTGGTAATAATAAAGAGAAGGGAGTAATTTTTAGTGAAACATAAACATTTTTTTCTCTCCCTTTTTTCTTACTTCACAAGATAATTAATATTTGAATGCGAAAAAGGAGAAAAAGAATTAATATGAAACACTTCAGAATTTTCTGCAAACAGACAGACGTTGAAGTACTGCTTAAAAAAATCGTTCGATGAAACAAAGTAAAAAAAAAAAAAACAACAAAATAAAACAATAAAAAGAAAAGAAAGAAAAAAGAAAGAAGAAAGAAGAAATTGATTCTTTCGATTCTCATCTCGCACAGTTTTCTATGACTTCGCACGAATTAGTTTTAGTTTTGCGAATAAATTACGTTAAATTGATATTGAATAAATTCGACGAGAAGTTTTAATCGAAGATACATTTAAAATAGAAATTCGTTTTGATACTATTCTTGAAGTATTATAAAAATAATACACACAGAAAGTTTATCGAGAAATATAATTTTTAATAATTTAATTTAATAATTTAGTTTATCGAAATAGTATACTACTTTTTTTTTCTTTTTCTTTTTTAATAAGGAAAAAAGAAATACTTAATGAAGGTTTGTAATTTTTCAAAACAGTAATAAAAGAGTATTACTCTCTTTGTGAATAATGTTTTTTCTTCTGTTTCTCTTTCGTTATTCACTACTGTTGGTTGAACAAAAAAATATCAAATAAGATACGTACGTTGTTTAAAAGAAAAAAATAATAATAAATGCAGATTATAGAATATATGGATAATAGAGAAAATTCCTACTCTTCGAGTATAAGTCGCCAGCACATGGTTAATAGTGTGAAACGTCAAACTGCATTGAAAATTGTCAAAAATCCAATACTGAAGATTTTAACTGTACGTAAAAAATAAAGTTGAATATTATGCTTTCGTTAAAGAAATAATCGATTGACAAAGAGAAGAGAATTTTCATGCGTATTTATTTTCTAAAGTATAATAAATAATAATCATTATATAAAACATATGATTATATAAAATATGATATTATACAAGTTAATTGAAAAGTTAATAACATTTTAAAAAAATGTTCCTTGCTTTATTTTTCACAGTTTCATAGGAAATATTTTATATAATCGAGTAACGTCAACGGTATAACAGCAACATCAACGGTTGACGTTGCCTACAAAATTAAAAACATCGTTTTTGTTTTCAGTGTTATACCTTTTTTACGTAATTAATAGTTGACATTACTAATAAAGCATTTGAATAATACATGCATATATTCTCGTTTGTGTTTAATACAAAATCGACCAAATAATGAGAAAATAGATAAATATATGTGTATATTTTTGTGTGTATGTCATCTTACAAAGAGAAATTCTGATGCATATAATACAAATATAAGTATACGATAGATGAAAGAAAGAGACCCTTCAAGAAAATGATGTTCGTTTTCCTCAGAGTTGTCATTGACTATCCACTTAATTTCATATCTCTTTCTGGTTATCTTTGACATATATAAACTGTTATTTTACACTTACTTATTCTATTTTCTGCTGTTAAATAGAAAATAAACATTTTCGAAAAGCTTACTCTATCGTAGGACTCAAGCCTTCTAAGTATTACGTTTTTATCATTCCAAAGAAGACTATGTTACTTAATCCTTCGTTAGAGAGTAAGACTTCTTTAAACATTTTCTTACTTTCGAGAAATAAAGAGAGAGAGAGAGAGAGAGAGAGAGAGAGAGAGAGAGGGAAAGAAAAATCTCGTTAAACCTTTCGAAACAGGTCACGCCGAACTTTGTATTTCGTATCTACTATAATAGAAGTCATGAATATGACTCTATATTGTGCACTATTGTTAGTTAGTTACAACACCAAAAATCCCTAACGAAAAAACTTTTTCTTCCAAATAGATTATTTCGTTTCAACGATGTTTCCGTGATCGGATAAAATATTGAATCCGAGTACTTGTTATTCGGAGTTTGTATATATATGTGTGTGTGTGTGTATCTATGTTTTTACAGTGATATAACAATGAAGTACAAAGGGTTTACCCCTTTGAAAGGCCAGCCTGGTAATATACTCCGAAAATTTCTTGCTAAAAAATTTCTAATTCCTGTGGCATTAATTCGACTCGTAATAAAAAGAATATAAAGAAAAGAATTGGACACAGATAGGAAAAAGGAAAACGAATGGTGGGAAAGAGAGAAATAGAGGAAATATTCTTTACACGTTTCTTGTAACGGAAAATTTTAATGAGACGTTTCAAGGCCATAAAAGGTATATCACAGTTTTATTTGAAGAGAACTTACCGACACTACCAGCTACTGATATACTCTAGTCGCAAATGAGAATTGAAAAAAAAAAAAGTAATAAAAGTAAAGAAAACAAAAGAAAATTAGAAAGTGGAACGCTTCGATGAACATTTGTTTTTCTCTCTTTTTCTTTTTTTTTCTTATTCTTCTTCTTTTTATAATCATATCTTTTATCCCGTCATCGCACACCATGATAATTCGTATATTATGGTACAAATATCGCGTTAATATGCATTGATATGATTAAACGTATACATACATACATATATATATATATATATAGCTACAAATACGTGAGATGATCAAATTCGACGAGTAAATTCCAACGTAGGAATTTCAAGCTGAAATTTGCACGCATATCCCTATTAACATATCGATCGATTAAAAAATTGTCAAGCGACGACAATATCGATTGGAATTGATTTTCTATGAGCAATGATAGTAAGAGTAGTACTTTTCTTTTCTTTTTATTATTTATCTATATAGGCAAAGAAAAAATAATTATCCTGGACAATGTTGTTCTATAAAACGAGTAGGAAATTAACCAATCGCGAATCGTGTTAGGATCGATTAATATCCGGTTGTCCGAAGAGTGTCTGAAACTCATAAGTACTTTTGACAAATTTTCCAAGAAACTCTGGCCAATCCTGGCGAGGAAATCTAGTAGGAAAATCAACGAGTTGGAAATCATTACTTCCGATTATTCGATTAACGAATAGTAGAGACTTTCTCGCGAGAAAGTGCACAATAATAATTACATTTTGAAAGCTCTAATAAAGTACGATGAAGAAAACTTAATGAAAAGTTACGAACAATTATTGGAAATTAATTCATCTACGTATGTAAGATTAATCGCGTATATTTATTTGGCCGATTATTATACATGCTGAATGTTCTGAGTACTTTAAACCTAAATTTATAAATTTGCCATACGTAACGATATTTTTTAGAAATAAAATCAGCTTTAAGACATGACACGATGAATACATCTTAATATTATAAAATAAACTTGTATATAAAAATTTCTGTGTTTCTCTTAAAGTTATTGTAAAAAATGTAAAAAGAAAAAAAATAAAAGAATAAAAATAACGAGATCGAAATATATCGTCAAATATGAAACACCTTTGGTATTCGTGAAAGAAAACTCAAAAGATTTAAATACTACGAATGGTTGAATATTTATTGAAATAAAATATTCAAACGGACAAATATCTACAGGTTTTTTCAATTAATTTTATGTTATATTACTTTTCTTTTCAACTTTCTACAAAGTTCCATATTAGATAAATATGTATTTCAACAGAAAAATAATAATTATACTAAAATAAATATTAATTTAGCGGTATAATTACTTTTAAATATTCAAAAATGAATATGTTTAATAATAAATTATACGAAAATAAGATTTTCAAATCAACTTTAATTGAAAACTGTAATTTAACTTGCCTGTTAAATATAAAAAAAAAAACAAATATTTCGCGTGTTGTTCAATAGTTTAGTTTTATTTACTTGCCGAAATATTACAAGATTCTATATAAGATAGAGTTACCCTATATACTTTCAAGTTGTAACTGAGAATTCAGAAATCTTACATGCAATTTTCTCATCCCTTTTTATATCATTCTCTTCCTAACTTCATATCACAAAGAAAGATTTAAGGATGGGTCGAGTGAGGTGAAGAGGAGGAGGAGAAAAAGGGAGGGGTAGGGGGGAGTACATATAATATGGTCTCGTTCTTCTCAGATAGCAAACAAAAAAAATTCATCTTCTTGTTAGAATTGGAAGTATCTCTCATTGTATGGAGGAACAATATAGTAGAGAATAAGGAAAGATAGTAAAAGTATAGCCTGTTTATCTCTTTTTATATTTTTTCGAAGAGAGAAAATGTTAAAAAAAAAACAAAGAAAAAAGGACTAGGATGCACTATTTATTTTACTTCTTTAATCCACGAGAGAAAGGACTTAGTGCATTCGTCGAATACATTTTATATAGACAAATTGGACAAGAAGGGAGAATGCCGAAATCGAAGATACCATTGGGGTGGTAAACTTAGGTATTTGAGTGGGCGGGCCATCGTATGTTAAAGGATGAACGTTGGAATGAGTGAGAATGATGCGGTTAGGTACTTTCGTCGGTAAGCTCTTTGGAGAACGTTTGAAGACCGGTCAATACTATCTTCCAAGTTACTGCCATTCGCCATGTGTTTTCATTCGTAACGAAACTTCATTTAACCTCTCGATCTTTTTACTTTTATCAAAGATTTTCAACCAATTAAATCGTACCATGTAATAACATTCGTTGACAATTATATTATGTGATACAAATATATAAACCTAAACGTAAAAAATTATTAACATTTTTGTTTTACTTTTTTTTTCTTTCTTTGGTGGGCGGGGCGTAAAATTGTACTAAATTTAATAATTACAATTTCTCACAAAGGAATTTCTTATTTTCTTTCTCTCATTCTCTCTTTCTCATTGATTAAATTACACGTTTCTAAATGGAACAGCAAAATACCTGCAAATTTGTAGTTAAGCGACAATTTCTCACGACCTTGAAACGGAAAATTAATTTTCTCTGACAATGAGAGAAGAAGAAATTGAATGAGAAAGAGGGAAAGAGGAAGCAAGAAATAAATAAAGAAAGAAAGAGACGGAGATAGAGAGAATAAGATAAAGGTAATAAAAAAACAATTCGCAAAATTTCGTACTTTCGTCGTGTTCTGGTGCGTTAAGGTAACACAAACTATTAGCGATTCTAGAAACTAGACTAGCATCAGAAGTTGACCTTGTGTTCTTTCATCTACTGCCACCGCCAAAGAGAAGTAGAGAAATAGAAGAAGAAGAAGATAGGAGACAGAGAGAGAGAACCTCATGTACACACTTTTGAAATGTTCACTTGCCGACCTAGATTACATACATCCTCTCCTCAGTTTGAGGATAACTCGCGGCCCATGCGCCAAAATGCTTCCCTTCGAGGTGGTGTCTATGCATTAAAATTGCATTGAGCATGCGCTCTTCTCTCTGATAGCATGACAAATAATCTTTCTTCTTACTCCGTAAAACTGACGATTTAGATTTGTCACCTTTATCTTTATCCTCTTTTTTTTTCTCTTCTTTCGTTCCAATTTGTTTCTTCTTTCTTTCTCTTTGTGTGTGTGTGTTTTTTTTTCTTTTCAATATTAAATTTAAAACAAAATAATAATAATAATAATAAAGGGAAAAAAACGAAGAATTCGATGAAGATTTATATTAAACATAATTACTCAATCCAATCGTCGTAGTGGTAAAATCGTTGAATCGAGTACACGGGAATTCATTTTCACCCTCTCGTGTCCTGCCAAGATTATTATTAAATCCGGAAATATAAACGATAGTCAACGCGCAACTTGGTATACGTTACGCCTCCGGGCTTTAAGAAAATCGCATTTAAAGTATCATCTAATTATAAAGCGCGACGAAAATTTCGTTTCCGCGTTAGAACGTTTTTGATGTCAGGAAAATTGACCAAGGACGACGATAAAATTACGTGGACATAATCCTCTTCAAGAAGAAGAAGAAGAAGAAGAAAAAAGAACGTTTTTTTCTTTTCATTGATTTATATATTTTTAGAAAGGGACATTCCATGTTGTTCATCTCTTTCATATCTCAAACAAACTTTTTTAATCTTCTTGAATAAACGCGAGACAAAGAGATTAAACATTTCAGTTAACTAATCCCATTTCTATATCATTATTAAGAATTGCAAGATCGCGTGCACAAACTTGCATCGAAGAGTTCTATGTTCTGAGAAAGCTCGGCCCTGAGCTTTTCTAGGTCAAGTTCTCCATTCTGATCTCTTTCTTTTTCTCTCTTTCTCTCTATTTCAACCTATGTATTTTCCTCTATCTCATAGGTCGAAGACTGCAAGCTCGTGAACAAAAAGAATAAAAATGTAAGAAGAAAACAAATTAAGAAAAAAAAAAAAAAAAAAGAAAAAAAGGAAAAAAAGCAGAGAAAAAGAAAAAAGAATGTTCGACTAGCATAAGCCTCGTTTTTTCCGATAAATATAAAAAATACGTTCTTAAGTTTCCAAATAAATGAGTTCGACTATGCTCCCGCCTCCCCATCGAAGATTGATTTGTATCCTTGGTAAACAAGTAAAGAAAAAAAAAACAATCGATATTAATCAAAGCTACTAGCTACTCTAACTGATGATTACTTATTTCGAAGACATTCGATCTAGGTGTGGCGAAGAACGTTGAGTAACGTTTTATCGATAAAACTCGATAGAACTGAATAGCTTTGACTTCATGTATGCAATATATGTATCTATATCTTATATATGTTACCGTCAAAGCCAGAAATCAGTCATTGCTAGTAATTCTTTGGCATTACTATGAATGCAAAGAGCCTTCAGACGAAGCCGAAAATAGAAAAATTCTTGCAGTTTTTCTGTAAATATTTTTTATACTAAAAGTGAAAAGATTTTAATGAAACTTATATTAAATTAAAGTACACTCTTTTATCTACACGCAGAATACCATATCGAGTTATAAATCAATTTAAAAAGGTTCATAAAATGGCAAAGAATGCGATGCTGCAAATTTTTCCTACTTTGCCATTTCTTCGAATAGTTTCGGCTAATAATTTTTATACTTAGAGAAAATAGATTTTAATGAAACTTATATTAAATTAAAGTACACTCTTTTATCTACAAGTTGAATACTCATTTGAGTAATAAATCAATTTGCAAAGGTTCAAAGAATGGCAAAGAAAAATTGGCGGATTAGGCAATGTGGATAATGCCTAAGGCCAGGCATTGTTAACATTGCCGGGGGAGGTTTGGAACCTAGGCCGGTAATGTTAACAATGCCTGGTTTTAGGCATTATCCACATTGCCTAATCCGCCAATTTTTCTTTGCCATTTTTTGAACCTTTGCAGATTTTTTTATAACGCGAAAAGATACTCTACGTGTAGATAAAAGAGTGCGCTTTAATTTAATATAAGTTTCATTAAAATCTATTCACTTTTAGTATAAAAAATATTTGCCAAAACTTTTTAAAGAAATGGCAAAGTAGGAAAAATTTACAGCATTGCATTCTTTGATATTTTTTAAACCTTTGCAAATCGATTTATATCTCAAAAAGATATGCTACGCGTAGACAAAAGAATGTACTTTAATTTAATATAAAAATCATTAACATCCATTTGCAAAAAGTATAGAAAATATTTACCGAAACTTTTCAAAAAAATTGCAAAGATGCACAATTTACAGTATTGCATTCTCTGACATTTCCTGAACTTTACTTGCTAAATTTATAACTCCATATGGTATTCTACGCGTAGACAAAAGAGTGTACTTTAATTTAATATAAGTTTTATTAAAATCTA